>NC_092730.1:42274995-42469995 GCF_047496885.1 Scyliorhinus torazame
TTTATCATTGCTTGAGGTTTCCCTATCACTTGACATGTGCGACATGATTTATAAAATCTAACTACATCTTTATGTAGTCCAGGCGAGTAAAACAATTTTGGATTTTAGCTTGTGTTTTCCTTATTTCCAAATGACCTCCCACTGGTATCTCATGTGCAACTCGCAACACCTCCTTTCTATACCCTATCGGCAATTCTACTTGATGATCTTCTGCCCACTTTTCATCCGCCTGCATATGTACAGGTCTCCATTTTCTCATCAGGCCATCATGTTTACGGTAATAACACACTGGTATACTCTCAGATTCCTCTTCCGTGTATGCTTTCTGATATATCCGTTTTATTTCTACATCTTTCTGTTATAACTCCGCAAATATTCCTGAACTAAAAATATCCGCCTCATCCTCCACCTGTTCTTGTTCTTTTTCAACCATCTGATCAAAAATTGTTGCTGATAATTGCACTTCAACTTCACCTTTACTCTTTGATTTCTCCTCTTGTCTTCACCTGTAACTTTGCGACCTTGTTACGACACAAACCGGAAAAATCCCAGGATATTCGTCCTTCAACACTTCAGTTGACTGATTTTCCACTGCCTTATCAACCACAGTAGGCATCACTCCCACCTGCGATGCAGGTATATCATTACCCAAGATAAACTGTATTCCTGGACAAGATAGTTTATCTATTACTCCTACTACCTCTTCACCATTCTTCACTGGACTTTCCAACTTCACCTTATACAATGGAACGCGACTCCTCTCACCCTGAATTCCACATATCACCACCATTTCTGGCAACATTCTTCCCAAACTACATAATTCCTCATTTTTACCATTAAAGATTGACTAGCCACTGTATCTCAAAACATTGTGACTTCTTCACCTGCTCCTCTTGATACACATAAGTAAATTCTACCCACGCAAGTAAATTCTTTAAATACATCTGGCACCTTCTTAACAATTACTTCTTGAACAGGCTGCACAATTGTTTGCACCTCCTTCGCGTCCCTTGGGATTTCCTTTACCACTCTTACAAACCCCACCGTCTTATCCTGTTTTACCACATCACCCTTCTCAGTGCTTGTCTTCAACCACCAACACTGTGACTTTAATGGCCTAGTTTATTACAGTGAAAACATTTGAAAGTTTTCATTTCTTTTCCACCCTCCTGGATTTCTTTTTTAATCAGAGGTACACTCCCTTTATTGTCTCCCATCATATCACCTTTACCTTTACCACTTGAGTATTTCTCATGTCCCCAGTTTCTATCCCTCATCGGCTGAAACTGATGTCGGAAAACAATCTTTGATTTATGAACGTATTCATAATCATCTGCCATTTCCGATACTAATTTCGCAGCTCTAACCTTCTGTTCTTCCACATGAGTTCTCACTACATCAGGAATTGAATTTTTAAACTCCTCCAAAAGTATAATTTTCTGAGAACTTAATACATTTGGTCTATTTTCAAAGCCCTTATCCACCTATCAAAATTACTCTCTTTCAGCCTTTCAAACTCCATGTATGTTTGACCAAATTCTTTCCTTAAATTTCTAAACCTTAGTCTGTAAGCTTCAGGCACTCGCTCAGCTGCCTTAAGATGGGTTTCTTCACCTGCTCATACGTTCCAGATTCCACCTCCGGTCGTGATGCAAACACTTCACTAGCTCTACCTACCAGCTTTGTTTGAATCAGTAACGCCCACATGTCCTGTGGCCATTTCATTTGTTTAGCTACCTTCTGAAATGAAATGAAAAAGGCTTCCACTTCCTTCTCGTCAAACCGTGGCAGTGCTTGGACATATTTAAATAGTTTCCCACCAAGCCTTCGACTATGACGCGCTTTCACACTATCCTCATCACTATCATCCAGCTGTACGTTTCCCTTTACGTCTGCCAATGTTAACTGATTGTCATGTTTCATGGCCATTTTCTGAAGTTCAAACTCGCTCTCTTTATCTTTTTCCCTCCTCTGTATTTCCATTTCTTTTTCTTTTTCTTCTGCTAGGACTATTCTTTCTTTTCGCCTTTCTGCTCTCTACTTTTCTTTTTCCTCTCTCTCTCTCTTTCTCTTTCTTTTTCCTCTCTCTCCCTCTCGTATTCAAGCCGCTTTCATTCTTTCTCATGTTCCATTTGTTAAATTTGCAACTGAATTTTTGCCATTTCCAATGAGTCAAACTCTATCGCATGCAACTTTAAATGCTTAACCACCGCCATAATTACTTCATCTTTTCGCATTTTGTCAGGTAAGGTTAACTGCAATGTTCTTGCCAAATCTAACAGTCTGCTGTTCGTTTCTGCCCGTAAAGTACTTCGTGTGACATTCTCCACCCACAAAAACTTCTGAGCCTCTGAAAGAACCATTGTTCACAACACTCTCCCCACGTAAACTAAAATACCACACCGGAAAAGGAACAATCCTTCACTGTCTTTAAGTTCACAAAAGCCAATCCAATAGATAGACTTTTATCCTGGACGAGCCCCCAATTTCTATGGGTGAGGCGTTTTCAGAACCCCAAAATGTATCATGGAGTTCAACCAACCTCTCCCTTTAATGGATTTGTTGCTTTTCCTGGCACACGGCTTTTTCCCTTGGTGTATTATTATTATACAATTATGGACTCGTGGGCTTTTAAACACAAAGCACTGTTTATTCCATGAACTCAACTTAACATCTTAAATAAACATTGGATCTCTTAACGCCCCTTACTTCAAAGATAACTCAGAAAATATCGCAACAGAAACAATTCCTTAAAATGTTCCTTCAAACTTCCAAGAGACTTAACACCTTTAAACAGAATCACATCAGGTTGAAGGCTTTACAATTATCAGTTTAAATCACCCAAATGATCCAGAGATGGTCTTTTATGTCAGAGATCCAGCACCCTGCAAACGAAGACACTCCCAATCTCTTTTCAAACTTGCAGCTCTCTGGAAACACACAGACACACACAAACTGCTTTTTAAACTGAAAGTAAAAAGCTGCAAAATGGCTGACCTAAAGCCCAGCTCCACCCACTCTCTGACATCACTGTTTTCTTAAATGTGCATTGCTTAAACTTACATGTCTTAAATGTACACTCACATGACAGTGCACTATGCAACCATGTGATTTATCTACCTCCTGCATCTGATTCGTCATTGTTTGCGATACGACCTACCGCAGTGGTATCATCCACAAACTTATAGCTTGAGTTGGAGCTAAATCCTGCCACACAGGATATGCCTCCATATTCAGCGGGTCCGACAATGACAAGACTGAAGAACGATCACTCGTCTATCAAATCAGTGAGGTTTGCCTCACTGTGAGACAAGATTAGCAGAAGCAAAACCAAATTAATTAGATAGAGATCACACGGTTATACTCGACTTGAAACATGAAAACCCCGCCATCTCACAATTCCCGTTCCAGCCTCCCCGAACCGGCGCCGGAATGTGGCGACTCCGGGCTTTTCACAGTAACTTGATTGAAGCCTACTTGTGACAATAAGAGATTATTAGTATTATTATTATTGATCCTCGCCTGAAGTATGGTGATCCTCAGGTTAAATCACCACCAGTCAGATCTTAGACTCAAAGGGCCTATGGTCATCAGGGACTAGAGCGACTTAATTTATTTTAGAACTGGATCAATGTATGTCATTTCCAGGATGTGACTTCACTCAAGACTGGCCAAATGACTGACATCCGGGAAATTAACGACCATTGAGGAGTTACCGCTACCTGAGGCTTGGTGGGATTGCTGGTTTTAAAGGTTCATCGTGAAATCTAGAGATAAAATGCCGGGAAAGTGGACATGAGTATTATCATGAGATCATTAAAATGTAAAAGGAGGCCATTCTTCCAATGGACTCGGCAACGATATTCTGAAAGAGCCTCTGTGTCTCCATCACATCCCTGTAACACCACCCAACTTTCTGAACACTAAGGGGCAATTTAGCATGGACAGTCTACCTAACGCGCACACATTTGGACTGTGCGAGGAAATCGCAGCACCCGGAGGGAACCCACACAGACACGGAGAGAAAGTGCAAACTCCACACAGTCAGTGACCAAAAGCTGGAATTGAACCCGGATCGCTGGCTCTGTGAGGTAACCACTGTGATAATATGCCACCGTATAAGGCCATAACACGTCATATATCAGATCAAGCATGATCTCATTGAAATGCGGAGCATATTCGATGGGCTGAATGGCATACTTCTGCTCCTACGTCTTATACCCTGATATTGTGTAAATCTGTTCCTGTTCTTGGGTAAAACCCTTGTTAAACCAACACAGACGCCGCATGTCGTCTGCATCTGATTATCTGGCGCAGAGAAGGTGATTGTGGAATACATGTTGTACCCATCAAACTCTGCTACTCACCTGACTGAGATGTGTTCTGTCTCTGTAAATCACAGGTAGTATTCGCGAGTGGAGGGAACACTCTGCACCTCAGTCTCAATAGTTTGTGAGAGCAGGATTCCTTCATTATGAGTCAATGTCTGGGACTGTATGTGAGGGTGGGTTTCAGTCTCTATCAGACATTGGTACTGAATGTCAGTTTGGAAATGTTTCTGTATCTATCAATCACAATTACTGTTTGGGAAAAGTGAGATTAATACATAACAGCAGCACTGCTGTAACAGACAGAGAAAGATACACAAAAAATCACGAAGAGACTATCAGGACACACATACAATGACACACACACAGAAAAGGTGCCGAGATGGAGAAACTGTTTTTTTAGGAAAATGTGTTTTCTGCTGCACACAGAGAGACCCTGTTTGTAAAATTATATCTTGCTGTGTAACTGAGCTCTCTGCTGTGTAGCCGTGCTCTCTGCCATGGAACCGTGACACTGCCGGTGACAGATCTTCACTGTAGTTGTGTCAAATCATTATCTGTTGTGTAATGTGTTCCCAGTTGTGGAAGTAAGATCCGTCGGAAGCAGAACCTTTCTGCGCCGTTTCTGAGACGAAATTTTAATTACATATTTATTAAATTTTGTCACGAGGTTCGTTTAGACCTCTGGATTCCCAGTCAAGGGACATAACCTTGTGTTCCTGTTATGAAGACAGTTCATTCAGCATCAATATTTTCAGATAATAACAAGAAAGCGCCCAACGTGGGGCTCGAATCCACGACCCTGGGATTAAGAGTCCCATGCTCTACCGACTGAGCTAGCCGGGCTGCTGGTGCACTGTCTATTAAACCTCATCTTGAAGAGAGTTGCTGCGGTGCTCATTCGGAAGGTCAGTGCTGACTTGTTGGGCCGAATGGCCTACTTCTGAGCTGGATATTCTACGATTCTGTGATACAAGCATGTTGATGCGGTGAAGACGTTCTGCCCACTCCTGATACCATGTAGGAATGCTGGTCTCTCAATGACTGACGACCAATGACATGTAATAAAAAATAACTGACTTAATAATTGAGCAGCACCTCCTGGCTTGTGCTCTGACCGCGATCCGGGGAACTGCCGGAATCCCGACACGTGACCATTTTAGTTGCGTCATCAGGTGACCGTTCGGCCTGCACAGGTCTCCTTCTGTGCTGTAATTTCTAGATTTCATCATTTAAATTTTCTTCCAGACTGTAAAGTGTGGTCCTGTTCCATTTGAATTTCTAATATATTTCCAATGTAACTGATGTTGTTCCACAATCTATTTAATCGGTGGAATTGTGCGTTTAGGGAGCTGAGGTTTTCGAGTCTCTCAAGGCCTCTCTCCAAATCCAATGGTCATTTTCCACGAAGATTCAACCTCTCCTCACATAAACATCGGGGCCCCGTTGATCGTTTGAATGCAATAACTTCCTGGAGTGATTCCAGGCTGGTTTTAGAATGTATTCTATCGACCAAATTACTAATGAATGGCACACTAGACGCAGCTGCGATGGCCGAGTGGTTAAGGCGTTAGACTTGAAATCCCGTGGGGCTTCCCCACGCTGGTTCGAACTCTGTTCGCAGCGACTGTGTTTCGAAGTGTTTGCGAAACTCCCCGCGCAAACCACTGACTCGAGAATGAATTGGAATGTTTGTAAATGAACGGTTTGAGTCAGTCAGATGTTCAGCATTTGTTTTGGAAACTGAACGAAATATAAAGAAGCTCGCACTCAAAACAACAATCAATAAATAATAACGTTTCCTGCAACGTTTGGAAGGAGAAGCAGCAACGGCAGCGAATGGAAACGTGGTTCGGTTTCATTCAGCTGAATGTTTTTTTGGGTAAAAAGATCGTGTTAGAAATTGAACATATTTTATCTCTCTATCTGTTTCTTTGTTTCTTTCTCTCTCCCTCACTCACTGTTTTTGTGCTTCTCCGGGGACTGATTGGATACAGTGAAACTCAGCCCTATTTCATCCCAACTCTTTTGGACGAATACATACTGGCGATGGGCGGTCCTGAATCAGTGGAAGAATCGACAAACTATTCCATTCTTGGCTCTGTGAGAAGTTCCATTCCTGGTTGTGAGGTGGTTCTGGGATAAAGGGATCGAGAGAGAACGAAGTGACTGCAGTCTGACTCTTACTCTGAAAACCAGTTAGTGCGCCCTTGTACAAAGTGGATGTGTCTGAGAACAGGAGGAAAGCAGATCATGGGCCTGTGATTGATTTAATTGAGCCAGACCTTGAAAAGTGAAGCAAACTTCTAACTAGTCGGTGCCTGTCTGAGAACTGGTAAGGAATTACGGCTGATATTGAAACGGTTCATCTTTAATTAGTTACAGCAAATCGATTCTTTCAGAGGTCATGGTGTATTGTTTTCAGAGTCACTGTCATAGTTTCTTAAAATATGATTTGTGCTTGTTTTTGTTTTGTTCAGTAATTTGGGGAATCTATTTGTAGCGGGTGCAGTTGGTCAGTATCTGTGCCTCTTGCTTGGCAGCTCCCCGGGAAGCAGCAGCTCCATTCCTATCGAGATCTGTGGACACAATCAGGAGACCCAAACTATTGCGCACTGCTGCCATCTCCTGGCTGAAAGCAAGTTGTGCAACAAGTTAACGAGGTATTCGTGATACGTTTCAATTGGAGCAAAATAACATTAACATGGTTAATATTATCACTGTAGTAATCACATTAAAATCCCCAGATATCTGATTTCCGACTGAGCGATCTGTTCATCCCGATTTATCGGAAAATGAAGGATTCCCATTACAGCCGTATTGGTTACAAGAATATCCAATCTCTGATTTAATACATTCTCCCGCTTCATTGTTTGTGTATTCGTTCTATAAATACAGGCAAAGCTTGAAGAAATCAGTAACAGAGTAATCAATGTTCCCGGAGAGATGAAACTGCCGCCCCGAACTTCATTTTATGAAGGTGATTCCAGTCACTCCCCACTTTCCCATCAGAACAACGTCACAGAAGAAATCACATCCCCTTCACAGAATAACCATTCAGCACGAAAGTAAATTATCTGAACTATGCTGACCAGAATCAGTGTGCTCAAACGTGTGTTCTTGTTGAAAGAAAAAATGAGGAAGTGAATAGCTGTGTGGCTACCGCAGGGCAGTAATGTTGTAGCTCCTGGTTTAAGGAGCAGAGTGCCGCAGCGGATGCGTGTTGGGTCATTAGCCCGAGGTCGAGGAATCGAGGCTATTCTCTGCTATTTACATCCTCCCTGACACGTAAAGTAAAAATAACGCACGTTCCTGTTTGCTTTGCAGCAAATACCGATCAGAAACTTTCTTGCAGTCTCATCCCGACATTAAACCCAGGATAAAGCAGGCAGCATGACACATTACAACATTGTAAAGCTCACACAGAGGGAACCACAGAGAAAATGCTTTCAAGTCTCAGCAAGACTGACCAGATCTGTCGGGAGAGAAAAGAGTTAACGTTTCGAGTCCAGATGACACTTTGTCAAAGCTGGACCGGATACGATATCCAGTAGTACCCCACAAAGGGGCAATATAGATATATAACGATATCCATTAATAACTCACATGGGGCATATAAGGAAATAAAGCTTTATCGAGCAACAAATCACAATAGAAACTAAGTTCCCATCTTCCCCTCTCGGGCGGATATGAACAATCGAACCTGCCTGACTATTTCCAAGAGAAGACGAATTTTACCCGGAGTCCTGGGATCAATATTAATTCCTCAACCAAAGTCACTGAAGCAGATTATCGAGTCATTAACTGCGCTTTTGCCTGTGTGGTCTTGCTGTGCGTATTTAAGCGGGAATCTCATGTCCTGAGACCAACGCTTTATCATTGAAAGGAAGGTATTGGACATTCGTGAGGTTGAAAATCTCGCTGGAGAAAATTAACCTCGTGGGGGAAAGGTCAATATCAGGAGTGGGATTCGCACCCACGCTTCCAGAAGGGACTGCGACCTGAACCTTTGACCGCTCGGTCACCCTGATGCGTTGTCGCCGAAACTAAGATCCGTGCACACATCGGCTCAAATTCTATCTTCATCGTCATTCCATTTCAAACAAGATATGCTTATCCTACTTTTGAACACCAGCCAGAGTCCTGTATCTGAGTGTCATCCTTGTCCAGGCCGCTGAGGGTTAAGGAGCTCCTCATTGCTGCATTGATCAGTTTGCTCCAATCAACCAGGAACGAATTCCCGCTCTACCTGTTCCTCACTCGAAGATATTGAAAGCCTAAGATCTGAGCGACGTGAAGTATCCAATTGGAGAGTTGCTTCCTGACGACTGCATTCTCTCTCCACAGCTGCTCCCGGTGCTGCTTTCACAGACAAGTAGCCGAAGAATCCCTCCTTTTTCCAAACAGGAGAACGTTCATCCAGGAGAGGCGCCAGAAGAGTGTTCTGGGAGAAGTCAACTTTGTCACCTCGACTATACTGTGGGTAGCTGAAGAACAGGTGTCAAAGAGCGGATCAGACTGTAAGCAAAACGTTGATACTAATAAAGAAAAAGGTAGATGTGCTGCTGACTAATAGCGACTTGTTTTCGTTTGGTGTGATTGAGAATATATATAGCAGAGAGTGGTTTCGATCCATCGACCACTGGGTTATGGGCCGCTGCTCCACGCTGCTCGTGCTTGACCCTGTCCGGGGTCGGACTTGAGGCAATGTTTGAAGAAATCAATAACAGCGTGATCAATGTTCCCAGAGAGGTGAAACTGCCGCCCCGAACTTCATTCTATGAAGGTGATTCCAGTCACTCCCCACTTTATCATCAGAACAACGTCACACAAGAAATCACATCACCTTCACAGAACAACATTCAGAACGCAAGTAAATTATCTGAAATATGCTGACCAGAATTACTGTGCTCAAACGTGTGTTCTAGTTGAAAGAAAAAAAATGAGGAAGTGAATACCTGTGTGGCTACCGCAGGGCAGTAAAATCGTAGCTCCTGGTTTAAGGAGCAGAGTGCCGCAGCGGAAGCGTGCTGGGCCATTAGCCCGAGGTCGAGGAATCGAGGTAGTTCTCTGCTATTTACATTCTCCCTGACACAAAAAGAAAACATAACACACGTTCCTGTTTGCTTTGCAGCAAATACCTATCAGAAACATTCTTGCAGTCTCATCCCGACATTAGTCCCAAGAATGAAGGAGACAGCATGACGCAGTACAACATTGTAAAGCTCACACATAGGGAACCACAGAGAAAATGCCTTAAAGTCTCAGCAGATCTGACATCATCTGTAGGGAGAGGAAAGAGCAAACGTTTCGAGTCCAGGTGACCATTTGTCAAAGCTGGACTGGAAACGTTATCCAATAGTACCCAACAGAGGGGCAATATAGAGAAATAACGATATCCAGTAATACCTCACAGGGGGCCAATAAGGAAATAAAGTTTTATCCAGCAGTAAATCACAATAGAAACCGAGTTTCCAACTTCCCCTCTCAGACGGATGTAATCACTCCAACCAGCCAGACTATTTACAAGAAGATAAGACGAATTTTACCCGGAGTCCTGTGCTCAATATTAATTCCTCAACCAGAGTCACTGAAGCAGATTATCGAGGCATTAACTGCGCTTTTGCCTGTGTGGTCTTGCTGTGCGTATTTAAACAAGAATCTCATGTCCTGAGACCAACGCTTTTCCACTGAAAGGGAGGTATTGGATCTTCCTGATGTTGAAAATCTTGCTGGAGAAATTTAACCTCACGGAGAAAAAAGGCAATATCAGTTGTGGGAGTCAAACCCACGCCTCTAGTAGAGACTTCGATCTAAACGCAGCAACTTAGACCACTCGGCTGTCGTCCAAACTAAGATCCACTCGCAAAGCGACATAAATTCTATCTTCATCGTCATTTCATTTCAAACAATAGATGCTTTCCCTACTTTTAATCCCTAGCCAGAGCCCTTATCTGAGTGCCATCCTTATCCAACCCGCTGGGGGTGAAGGAGCTTCTCATTGCTGCATTGAACAGTTTGCTCCAATCAACATGAACCGAATTCCCGCTCTACCTCTTCCTCACACGAAGCTATTGAGAGTCTAAGATCTGAGCGACGTGAAGTGTACAAATGGAGAGTTGCATTCTGGCGACTGCAATCTCTCTCCACAGCTGCTTCCGGTACTGCTTTCACGGACAAGTAGCCGAAGAACCCCTCCAGTGTCCAATCAGGTGAACGTTCATCCACTAGAGGAGCCAGAAGAATGTTCTGGGAGAACTCAACTTAGTCTCCTCGACTGTACTGTGGGTAGCTGAAGAACCGGTGCCAAAGAGCGGATCAGACTGAAAGCAAAACTTTGATACTAATAAAGAAAAAGGCAGATGTGCTGCTGACATATAGCAACTTGTTTCCGTTTCGTGTGAGTGAGAATATAAATAGCAGAGGATGGTTTAGATCCATCGACCTCTGGGTTTGGGGTCCAGCACACGTCCGCTGCGCCACTTTGCTCGTAGTTGTCTTCTCTGGGGTCGGACTTGAAGCAAAGCTTGAAGAAATCAGTAAGAGCGTGATCAATGTTCCCAGAGAGGTGAAACTGCCGTCCCGAACTTCCTTCTATGAAGATGATTCCAGTCATTCCCCAGTTTCTCATCAGAACAACGTCACAGAATAAATCACATCCCCTTCACAGAACAACCGTTCAGCACGAAAGTAAATTAACTGAACTATGCTGACCAGAATCAGTGTGCTCAAACGTGTATTCTTGTTGAAAGAACAAATGCGGAAGTGAATAGTTGTGTGGCTACAGCCAGGCAGTAATGTTGTAGCTCCTGGTTTAAGGAGCAGAGTGCCGCAGCGGAAGCGTGCTGGGCCATTAGCCCGAGGTCGAGGAATCGAGGCTATTCTCTGCTATTTACATTCTACCTCACAGCAAAAGTAAACATCACGCACGTTCCTGTTTGCTTTGCAGCAAATACCTTTCAGAATCCTTCTTGCAGTCTCGTCCTAGGAATGAAGGAGACAGCATGACACAGTACAATGTTGCATAGCTCACACAGAGGGAACCACAGATAAAATGCTTTAAAGTCTCTGCTCAATTGATCCTCAAGATAAACACTTCCAAATTCCACCAATTCCATTGGGAAATGCATGAATATAGATTGTTTAAATTTTACATACTCCGAACACCTCTCCGTCCACCCGATCACATTCTATCACCGACAGTTCATGTGAATCTCCCGCGCTCTGTTGCGGTTCTGTGTCGTGGCCAGTAGCTGTCAACACACTGTGGTAGAGCAAAGTTCACAGATTAGAGTGAGACACAACTGATAAAAATTGTTTTTATTATATTAAAGTTGGGACGGCGGGATTTCGAAGAAGATAATATGTGGTGATGATCTTTTCTTATATTTTGGTTGTGTTGAATCCGTCAACATGTTGTATGTGGGAGTGACGTGCATTCTCTCTGCCCTTCTCTGGTCCCGTTTGTAAATGGGGGATTCCTGTCACTCTCGGGTAATGTGTGAGAGTGGAAGAGACATTCTGAACCTGTCAGTCTTCGTCACTATATGTGCCTCTGGATACGTTGTCAATGGAACCGCACCGTGACACCAGTTCTTCGGCGACCCACAGTACAGTTGAGGTTACCGGGATGACGTCTCCCATAATTCTCCTCACCCACCTCTCCAGAATGAACTTCCGCCTGTTTGTAGACTGGAGGGGTTCTTTGGCTACTTGCCTGTAATAAGATCGCATATTAAAATTCCATTGAAGTAAATGAGTTGTATCATGTGGTTAAGGAGACGCACAATAATCCATTGTACTCTGCACACGTGGATTCAAATCCCATCCTCGTCTGTAATGTGTCTGTTGTGTCTCTGTTTGGTCCACTTCATGAGCATGAAGTACAAATGCTGTGATTTTTTGCTTTGGTTCACGGGCTTGGCGGGTGGTGAATTCGACGAACACTGTCCATGTTGAAACCACATTATAAAAAGGTTAGAAAGCTACTTATTTCACTCCCTGACCTAATTGCGTATAAATTCTGAGTTAGAAACAGTTCCGTCCTCTCAGTTTGAAACTCACAAAGTCGCGCAAAAAGTAAGTTCATAAAATAAAGAAGCAGTCTTCAGCCATTAGACCCATCGAGTCTGCCCAGCCATTCTATTATGGCTGATATATTCCCCATCTGCGACCTACAATGTTACAGACGAAGAGGTCGATTGCGTTATCAGCAGGAACACCTTCTCCCTAGAACGCATGACCTCGGAGCGGGAGTCGGCAATTTAGCCTCCTGAGCCTAACACCTCCCATGTGATGTTGGCTGATCCCATCCTGGCCTCAACTCCACCGTCTTCCCGTTCTCCGTATCCCTTGAACTCCTTACCAATAAAATCTCTCTACCTCCTCCTTAAACTTACTCACTCTCCCTCCATCCAACGCAATCTGTGGTACCGAATTCCACGGAATCATAAACCCTTTGGGATAAGTAGTTTTTCCTCAATTCTTTTTTAAAATTGCAATCTGTTATTCTAAGAGCATGACCTCTCGTTTTAGAATGCCCCACAAGAGGAAGCAACAGCCCCATGTCAACTTTTTACATACCTTTTGGTACCTTGAACATCTCAATTAGATAATTACGCATACATTCTGAGTGAGAAACTGTGGACCAGTCTTCCTCAGTTTAAAACTCACGATGTCGCACAATAACATCCGATTCAACTATTAGGTCGATGACCAGGAATCGAACTGGGACAACTGCTTGGAAGAAAACTTTGCTCACCACTCTCCCACCATCGCTGCATTTCCAATTTTGAACACCAGGTGAATAGAAGGAAGCAGATACATTCCATCAGTTCATGGATGCAAAACGAATTAAAACCTGTTGACATGTGCAGTTGTGGGACGAGGTGGCCGAGTGGTTAAGGCGATGGGCTGCTAATCCATTGTACTCTACATACGTGTATTCGAATTCCATTCTCGTTGATTTTAAATCCACTTTTCTCGGACGTGGGCCTTATTTTTCCTAGATGGATCTGCAATCACTGATGTGACAATCTATTCCAAGTTGTCAGGCCAGATTGCAGCGAGTTGGGTTAGAGGACGGAGGAACGAAGGCAGACGGGTTTGGGGCTTAACCGTTATTTGACACCAGTTCTTCTTCGGCTATCCACAGTACAGTCGAGGATACCGGGTTGACTTCTCCCATAATTACCTTCTGCCACCTCTCCTGGATGAACATCCTCCTGTTTGTGCACTGGAGGGTTGCTTCGGTCACTTGTCTGTGAGAAGGTCAGACATTAAAGTTCCATGAAGTAAGGAGTTGTACCACGTGGTTAAGGGGATGCACAAGAAACCTTTGTGCTCTGCGCACTTGAGTTCGAATCCAATCCTCATCTGTAACGTATCTGTTGTGTCTCTGTTTGATCCACTTCATGAGGGTGACGGAAAAATGCTGTGATTTTTAGTGTTTGGGACTTGGGGTTGTGAATAATCGAACACTTTGCATATTGAAACCACTTTAGAAAATGACGAGAAAGTTACTTAATTCACTCCCCCCCATAATTGCGCACACATTCTGAGCTGGAAACTATTTCTTTCCCTCAGTTAGAAAGTCATGAAGCCGCGCAAACGATAGATTCTTCAGATATGTGAGCAGTGTTACGCCATTCGACCCATCGAGTCTGCCCGCCATTCGATCATGACTGAAATGTTCATCATCTGCTACCTGAAATGTTACGGAACAAGAGGTCGATTGAGATATCAGCCAGAACACCTCGCTCCCGAGAACACATAACATTGGAGCTGGGATGTGCAATTCAGCCTCTTGGGCGTAAAACCTTCCATGTGATCTTGCCTGATCAAACATAATGGCCTCAACACCACCGTCCTGCCCGTTCTCCTGAACCCTTCAACTCATTACCAATAAATGTCTCTCTAAGTCCTCCTTAACTTTCTCACTGTCCCTACATCCACCACACTCTGAGGAAGTGAATTCCACAGAATTAAAACCCTTTGGGAGAAGTAGTTTTTCTTTAAATCTTTTGTAAATTTGCAGCCTCATATTCTAAGATGATGACCTCTCGTTTTAGACTGACCCACAACAGGTAACATCAACTCCACGTCTACAATATCTACACCTTTTCGCAAGTTAAACACCTCACTTAGATAATCCGTATAAATTCTGAATGAGAAACAGTTGACCAGTCTTCCTCAGTTTGAAACTCAGGATGTCGCGCAAAAACATCCGATTCAACTACTACTGCGATGGCCGGGAATCGAAACGGAGTCAACGGTTTCAAAAGAAGTGATGCTCACCACTATACCACCACCACTGCAATTCCCACTGTTGAACACCTGGTTGAATAGAAAGAGGCAAATAATTTCCATCAGTTCATGGGTGCAAAACGAATTAAGACGTATTGCCGTAAAAAATTGTGCGACGAGGTGGCCGAGTGGTTAAGGCGATGGACTGCTAATCCATTGTGCTCTGCACACGTGGGTTCGAATCCTATCTTCGTCGATTTTTCGCCCATTGTTTCTCGGAAGTGGGATTCATTTTACACGATGGATCTGCAATCACTGATGTGACAAACTATTCCAAGTTGTCAGGCCACTTGCATCGAGTTGGGTTAGAGGAGGGACGAACGGAAGTACGAACGGAGGCAGACGTGTTTGGGGCTTAACCCCACATTGCCACCAATTCTTCTTCGGCTACCCACTGTGCAGTCGAGGTTACCGTATTCACTTCTCCCATTATTACCTTCTGCCACCTCTCGTGGATGAACGTCCTCCTGATTGTACATTGGTGGGGTGCTTCGGCTACTTATCTGTGACAAGATCAGATATTAAAGTTACATGAAGTAAAGGGGTTGTACCACGTGGTTAAGGTGATGCACAATAATCCATTGTACTCTGCACACGTGGAATCAAATCCTATTCTTGTCTGTAACGTGTCTGTTGTATCTCTGTTTCGTCCACTTCATGAGGATATAGAAAAAAGGCTGTGAGTTTTAGCTTTTGTTTCAGGGCTTGGCGGGCGGTGAACAGTCGAACACTGTCCATGGTGAAACCAAATAATAAAAAGTTGAGAAAGTTACTTTTCACTCCCTGCCCTAATTGCGCATAAATTCTGAGTTGGAAACTGTTCCTTCCCCTCAGTTTGAAACTCACGAAGTCGCGCAAAACGTAAGTTCATAAAATATAGGAGCAGAATTAAGCCATTAGACCCATCGAGTCTGCCCCGCCATTCTATCACGGTTGATGTGTTCCTCATCTGTTACCTACAGTGTTACAGATGAAGAGGGCGATTGATCTCAGTTAGAATACGTCCTCACGACAACACATCACCTAGGAGCGGGAGAAGGCAATTTAGCCTCCTGAGCCTAACACCTTCCATGAGATCTTGGCTAATCCCATACTGGCCGCAACTCCACCCGTTCTCCATAACTCTTCCACTCAATACCAACAAAAATCTCTCGACCTCCTCCTTAAATTTATTCACTGTACCTGCATCCACCGCACTCTGGGGTAGCGAATTCCACAGAATCACAAGCCTTTAGAGGCTAGATTCACAGTATAAAAGTGATCCCCTACAGTGCAGACTTTGTTTGCACTGAGTGCTGAATTTGGTGCATTTGAGTGCTATAGTGAGAGTTTGGTGACTGAGTAAGTGCTGAATTTGGTGCATTTGAGTGCTAGAGTGAGAGTTTGGTGACTGAGGGAGTTAGGTGAGGAGGGAGTAAGGTGCTCCTTTCATTTTCTTTCCTACATTTCCACAAAGAGTTGGAAGAGAGCCAGGAGTTTACAGAGAGTGCAGCTGACTGGGAGTCGGAGGGCGGAGATCCAGTTGGTCCACAGGGCAGCTATATTCTGTAAGGTAAGAGGGGATGGAGGCTAGGCCAGTTGCATGCTCCTCCTGTAGGATGTGGGTGGTGAGCGATACCACCGGTGTCCCTGCTGACTATACCTGCGGGAAGTGCACCCAACTCCAGCTCCTCAAAGACCGTGTTAGGGAACTGGAGCTGAAGCTGGATGAACTTCGGATCATCCGAGAGGCAGAGGGGGTGATAGAGAAGAGTTACATGGAGGTAACCACACCCAATGTACAGGACAAGAATAGCTGGGTTAGAGTCAGGGGAAAGAAAAAAAAAAGCAGACAGTGCAGGGATTCCTCGTGGCCGTTCCCCTTCAAAACAAGTATACCGTTTTGGACGCTGTTGGCGGGGATGACCAACCGGGGGAAGGCCCTAGCGGCCAGGTCTCTGGCACTGAGTCTGGCTCTGGGGCTCAGAAGGGAAGGGGGAAGAATAGAAAAGCAATAGTTGTAGGAGATTCAATGGTTAGTGGAATAGATAGGAGATTCTGTGGTCGCGAGCGAGACTCGCAGAAGGTATGTTGCCTCCCGGGTACCAGGGCCAGGGATGTCTCGGATCGTGTCTTCAGGATCCGTAAGGGGGAGGGGGAGCAGCCAGAAGTCGTGGTGCAAATTGGTACCAACGACATAGGTAGGAAAAGGGGTGTGGAGGCAATAAATGAGTTTAGGGAGTTAGGGTGGAAGTTAAAAGCCAGGACAGACAGAGTTGTCATCTCTGGTTTGTTGCCGGTGCCACGTGATAGCGAGGCTAGGAACAGGGAGAGGGTGCAGCTGAACACGTGGCTGCAGGAATGGTGTAGGAGGGAGGACTTCAGGTATTTGGATAATTGGAGCGCATTCTGGGGAAGGTGGGACCTGTACAAGCAGGACGGGTTGCATCTGAACCAGAGGGGCACTAATATCCTGGGAGGGAGATTTTCTAGTACTCTTCGGGAGGGTTTAAACTAATTTAGCAGGGTAATGACAACCGGATTTGTAGTCCAGCAACTAAGGTAGCCGATATTCAGGACGCCAAAGCGTGTCATGAGGCAGTGGGGAAGGGAACACTGACAAAGGAGAGTACTTGAAGGCACGGAGATGGGTTGAAGTGTGTATACTTCAACGCAAGAAGCATCAGGAATAAGGTGGGTGAACTTATGGCATGGATCGGTACTCGGGACTACGATGTGGTGGCCATAACGGAAACTTGGATAGAAGAGGGGCGTAAATGGTTGTTGGAGGTCCCTGGTTATAGATGTTTCAATAAGATTAGGGAGGGTTGTAAAAGAGGTGGTGTTGGGGGTGGCATTGTTAATTAGAGATAGTATAACAGCTGCAGAAAGGCAGTTCGAGGAGTATCAGCCTACTGAGGTAGCATGGGTTGAATTCAGAAATAGGAAAGGAGCAGTCACCTTGTTAGGAGTTTTCTATAGGCCCCCCAATAGTAGCAGAGATGTGGAGGAACAGATTGGGAAACAGATTTTGGAAAGGTGCAGAAGTCACAGGGTAGTAGTCATGGGTGACTTCAACTTCCCAAACATTATGTGGAAACTCTTTAGATCAAAATAGTTTGAATGGGGTGGTGTTTGTGCAGTGTGTCCAGGAAGCTTTTCTAACACAATATGTAGATTGTCCGACCAGAGGAGGGGCAATATTGGATTTAGTACTTGGTAATGAACCAGGGCAAGTGATAGATTTGTTAGTGGGGGAGCATTTTGGAGATAGTGACCACAATTCTGTGACTTTCACTTTAGTAATGGGGAGGGATAGGTGCGTGCAACAGGGCAAGTTTTACAATTGGGGGAAGGGTCAATACGATTTTGTCAGACAAGAATTGAAGTGCATAAGTTGGGAACATAGGCTGTCAGGGAAGGACACAAGTGAAATGTGGAACTTGTTCAAGGAACAGGTACTACGTGTCCTTGATATGTATGTCCCTGTCAGGCAGGGAAGAGATGGTCGAGTGAGGGAACCATGGTTGACAAGAGAGGTTGAATATCTTGTTAAGAGGAAAAAGGAGACTTATGTAAGGCTGAGGAAACAAGGTTGAGACAGGGCGTTGGAGGGATACAAGGTAGCCAGGAGGGAACTGAAGAAAGGGATTAGGAGAGCAAAGAGAGGGCATGAACAATCTTTGGCGGGTAGGATCAAGGAAAACCCCAAGGCCTTTTGTACATATGTGAGAAATATGAGAATGACTAGAGCGAGGGTAGGTCCGATCAAGGACAGTAGCGGGAGATTGTGTATTGAATCTGAAGAGATAGGAGAGGTCTTGAACGAGTACTTTTCTTCTGTATTTACAAATGAGAGGGGCCATATTGTTGGAGAGGACAGTGTGAAACAGACTGGTAAGCTCGAGGAAATACTTGTTAGGAAGGAAGATGTGTTGGGCATTTTGAAAAACTTGAGGATAGACAAGTCCCCCGGGCCTGACGGGATATATCCAAGGATTCTATGGGAAGCAAGAGATGAAATTGCAGAGCCGTTGGCAATGATCTTTTCGTCCTCACTGTCAACAGGGGTGGTACCAGGGGATTGGAGAGTGGCGAATGTCGTGCCCCTGTTCAAAAAAGGGGCTAGGGATAACCCTGGGAATTACAGGCCAGTTAGCCTTACTTCGGTGGTAGGCAAAGTCATGGAAAGGGTACTGAAGGATAGGATTTCTGAGCATCTGGAAAGACACTTCTTGATTCGGGATAGTCAGCACGGATTTGTGAGGGGTAGGTCTTGCCTTACGAGTCATATTGAATTCGTTGAGGAGGTGACCAAGCATGTGGATGAAGGTAAAGAGTGTATGTAGTGTACATGGATTTTAGTAAGGAATTGATAAGGTTCCCCATGGTAGGCTTCTGCAGAAAGTAAGGAGGCATGGGATAGTGGGAAATTTGGCCAGTTGTATAACGTACTGGCTAACCGATAGAAGTCGGAGAGTGGTGGTGGATGGCAAATAATCAGCCTGGATCCGAGTTACCAGTGGCGTACCGGAGGGATCAGTTCTGGGTCCTCTGCTGTTTGTGATTTTCATTAATGACTTGGATGAGGGAGTTGAAGGGTGGGTCAGTAAATTTGCAGTCGATACGAAGATTGGTGGAGTTGTGGATAGTAAGGAGGGCTGTTGTCGGCTGCAAAGAGACATAGATAGGATGCAGAGCTGGGCTGAGAAGTGGCAGATGGAGTTTAACCCTGAAAAGTGTGAGGTTGTCCATTTTGGAAGGCCAAATATGAATGCGGAATACAGGGTTAACGGTAGAGTTCTTGGCAATGTGGAGGAGCAGAGAGATCTTGGGGTCTATGATCATACATCTTTGAAAGTTGCCACTCAAGTGGATAGAGGTGTGAAGAATGCCTATGGTGTGCTAGCGTTCATTAGCAGAGGGATTGAATTTAAGAGCCGTGAGGTGATGATGCAGCTGTACAAAACTTTGGTAAGGCCACATTTGGAGTACTGTGTACATCTTATGCACCTCAATTACATAATTGCGCATAAATTCTGAATGAAAAACTGTTGGCCAGTCTTCCTCAGTTTGAAACTCACAATGTCGCGCAAACACATCCGTTACAACTATTACTGCGATGCGACAAGTAGTTTTTCCTCAAATGTTTTTTAAATTTGCTATCTCTTACTCTAAGCTTAAGAACTCACGTTTTAGAATGCCGCAAAAGAGGAAGCATTAGCTCCACATAAACATAAACAGCTCGGCGTCATAGATCGCAGTTATGTAAATGTGGTCACACCCAAGGTGCAGGCAGAGAAATGGGTGACCACCAGAAAGGGCAGGCAGTCAGTGCAGGAATCCCTTATGGTTGTCCCCCTCTCGAACAGGTGTACCCCTTTGGATACTGTCGGGGGGATAGCCTATCAGCGGAAAACAGCAGCAGCCAGAGCAGTGGCACCACGGCTGGCTCTGATGTTCAGAAGGGAGGGTCAAAGCGCAGAAGCGTAATAGTAATAGGGGACTCTATAGTCAGGGGCACAGATAGGCGCTTCTGTGGACGTGAAAGAGACTCCAGGATGGTATGTTGCCTCCCTGGTGCCAGGGTCCAGGATGTCTCCGAAAGGGTAGATGGCATCCTGAAGGGGGAGGGCAAACAGGCAGAGGTCGTTGTACATATTGGTACTAACGACATAGGCAGGAAGTGGCATGAGGTCCTGCAGCAGGAGTTCAGGGAGCTAGGCAGAAAGTTAAAAGACAGGACCTCTAGGGTTGTAATCTCGGGATTACTCCCTGTGCCTCGTGCCAGTGAGGCTAGAAATGGGAAGATAGAGCAGCTAAACACGTGGCTAAACAGCTGGTGTAGGAGGGAGGGTTTCCGTTATCTGGACCACTGGGAGCTCTTCCGGGGCAGGTGTGACCTATATAGGAAGGACGCGTTGCATCTAAACTGGAGAGGCATAAATATCCTGGCCGCGAGGTTTGCTAGTGTCACACGGGAGGGTTTAAACTAGTATGGCAGGGGGGTGGGCACGGGAGCAATAGGTCAGATGTTGAGAGCATTGAGGAAAAGCTAGGGAATAGGGACAGTGGGGCTCTGAGGCAGAGCAGACAGGAAGAATTTGCTGAACACAGCGGGTCTGGTGGCCTGAAGTGCATATGTTTTAGTGCAAGAAGTATTACGGGTAAGGCAGATGAACTTAGAGCTTGGATTAGTACTTGGAACTATGATGCTGTTGCCATTACAGAGACCTGGTTGAGGGAAGGGCAGGATTTTCAGCTAAATGTTCCAGGATTTAGATGTTTCAGGCGGGATAGAGGGGGATGTAAAAGGGAAGGCGGAGTTGCGCTACTGGTTCGGGAGAATATCACAGCTGTTCTGCGGGAGGATACCTCAGAGGGCAGTGAGGCTATATGGGTAGAGATCAGGAATAAGAAGGGTGCAGTCACAATGTTGGGGGTTTAGTATAGGCCTCCAAACAGCCAGCGGGAGATAGAGGAGCAGATAGGTAGACAGATTTTGGAAAAGAGTAAAAACAACAGGGTGTGGTGATGGGAGACTTCAACTTCCCCAATGTTGACTGGGACTCACTTAGTGCCAGGGGCTTAGACGGGGCGGAGTTTGTAAGGAACATCCAGGAGGTCTTCTTAAAACAATATGTAGACAGTCCAACTAGGGAAGGGGCGGTACTGAACCTGGTATTGGGGAATGAGCCCGGCCAGGTGCTAGATGTTTCAGTAGGGGAGCATTTCGGGAACACTGCCCACAATTCAGTAAGTTTTAAAGTACTGGTGGACAAGGATAAGAGTGGTCCGAGGATGAATGCGCTAAATTGGGGGAAGGCTAATTATAACAATATTAGGCGGGAACTGAAGAACATGAATTGGGGGCGGATGTTTGAGGGCAAATAAACATCTGACATGTGGGAGACTTTCAAGTGGCAGTTGAAAGGAATTCAGGACCGGCATGTTCCTGTGAGGAAGAAGGATAAATACGGCAATTTTCTGGAACCTTGGATAACGAGAGATATTGTAGGCCTCGTCAAAAGAAAAAGGAGGCATTTGTCAGGGCTAAAAGGCTGGGAACAGACAAAGCCTGCGTGGAATATAAGGAAAGTAGGAAGGAACTTAAGCAAGGAGTCAGGAGGGCTAGAAGGGGTCACGGAAAGTCATTGGCAAATAGGGTTAAGGAAAATCCCAAGGCTTTTTACACGTACATAAAAAGCAAGAGGGTAGCCAGGGAAAGGGTTGACCCACTGAAGGATAGGCAAGGGAATCTATGTGTGGAGCCAGAGGAAATGGGCGAGGTACTAAATGAATACTTTGCATCAGTATTCACCAAAGAGAAGAAATTGGTAGATGTTGAGTCTGGAGAAGGGTGTGTAGATAGCCTGGGTCACATTCAGATCCAAGAAGACGAGGTGTTGGGTGTCTTAAAAAATATTAAGGTAGATAAGTCCCCAGGGCCTGATGGGATCTACCCCAGAATACTGAAGGAGGCTGGAGAGGAAATTGCTGAGGCCTTGACAGAAATCTTTGAATCCTCACTGTCTTCAGGGGATGTCCCGGAGGACTGGAGAATAGCCAATGTTGTTCCTCTGTTTAAGAAGGGTATCAAGGATAATCCCGGGAACTACAGGCCGGTGAGCCTTACTTCAGTGGTAGGGAAATTACTGGAGAGAATTCTTCGAGACAGGATCTACTCCCATTTGGAAGCAAATGGACGTATTAGTGAGAGGCAGCATGGTTTTGTGAAGGGGAGGTCGTGTCTCACTAACTTGATAGAGTTTTTCGAGGAGTTCACTAAGATGATTGATGCAGGTAGGGCAGTGGATGTTGTCAATATGGACTTCAGTAAGGCCTTTGACAAGGTCCCTCATGGTAGACTAGTACAAAAGGTGAAGTCACACGGGATCAGGGGTGATGTTTCCTCCACACAAGTTACAGGGAAGAGTGTCGCCAGCTCTTTCCCACACACAATCCGTACATTGTCACTGACAGAGCAAAGAGACACAGACAGGTCATCAGTTCCACAGTCTCAGGCAGCAGAAACAGTTCCAGAGACACATTTTCAACCCATCAATCAAACAGCAGGAGAGACAGACGCTGTGTCCATGTCACCCTAACACAGTACCACTGACAGGAGGCCCCATAAATCCCAGTGCAAATTCTCACCCATTCTCATCATCACTGTATCAGTTCCACAATGGAGCAGCTTAGTGAAATAATCAATATCAGAGAAAACTGACACATGGATTCCGGTTTAGAATTACACAATTAACCGTAATAATGTACTCTGAGAATAGAGTGAAATACCAGACACATCACTCACATCAGGGGTGGCTGTACTAATCCTCAGAGTGCGTCCTCACAAATACATTAGAAGCAAACACAAATATCAGGTGCCTTCTCAGATTGAGATATGCTGAAAGCGACAAAGATACAAACACTGATTCTCGTTTAAAACTCACCTAATTTATGAAAATAAAAGATGCAATATAATTTCGCTGACTATGAACTGAGCTGTAACTTGCAAACTATTGCAAAATCCTCACTCACTCTGTTCCGGATGGAAGATACTGCAGCAATTCCAGACTGTGGTCCATTTTACATTCATGTCAAAATTCTGACTCAGAATCAGACTGAGTGTGACAGATCAAATCAATCTGTACAACCTGAGTTAAACTTCCAGAGCAATCCAGTATCAGGTTGAAGGTTACATTATCTTTCACAATTGTGTTCTGATATTAAATGCTGGTCCAAAACTATCACACATTGTTTGCTTCAAGCCTCCCACAGCAATGGTTTCTTTCTGTGCTGGAAAATTACGTGGAATGAAGGCAAACTTATAAACTGTCCCAGAGATTGAAAGGTCACATCCTGAACCGCATCTTCACACTGAGTCACAGAGCCTGACAGGTACAGGATAATCCTCAAACACATGTTCAGACTAAGATCCATCATGCCACTGAGTCCTGGAGCTTGACAGATTCAGGATTATTCTCAAACGGTTGTTCAGAGTAAAATGCTGAAAGACACTGTACTCATTCATAAATAGCAACCACAAAAAGCAATCAGACTCAACAATTGTACCTCTGAGAGATTTAGAAATGGTTAAAAGACTCTCAGAGAGGAAACAATAGTGACATACAATCACACGTATACACACAGTGTACAGGCCCACACACATTATACACAGAGTTACACAGATACACAAACATACACACACAGGTATATACACGTGTACACACACAGTACACAGAGTTGTACACACCCGCAAACACAGGTATACAGACACAGGCACATAAACATTCACACATATTCTCAGATACACACATATATATAGAAACACGCATGTACACACAGACAGAGATATACACAGAGACAGGTACATTACAACAGAGAAATTAAAGTAATCCAGCTATAGTGAAGTAACAGTGATATAGTTCTAATACAGGATGGTGAGTGGCTGGAGGAGAGCCTCCAGGTCGCGGTGTCGCTATGTGTCGGCCGCCCTTGTAGTATATATAAATGATTTGGAGGAAAATGTAACTGGTCTGATTAGTAAGTTTGCAGACGACACAAAGTTTGGTGGAATTGCGGATAGCGATGAGGACTGTCAGAGGATACAGCAGGATTTAGATTGTTTGGAGACTTGGGCGGAGAGATGGCAGGTGGAGTTTAATCCGGACAAATGTGAGATAATGCATTTTGGAAGGTCTAATGCAGGTAGGGAATATACAGTGAATGGTAGAACCCTCAAGAGTATTGAAAGTCAAAGAGACCTAGGAGTACAGATCCACAGGTCATTGAAAGGGGCAACACAGGTGGAGAAGGTAGTCAAGAAGGCATACGGCATACTTGCCTTCATTGGCCGGGTATTGAGTATAAGAATTGGCAAGTCATGTTGCAGCTGTCTCGAACCTTAGTTAGGCCACACTTGGAGTATAGTGTTCAATTCTGGTCGCCACACTACCAGAAGGATGTGGAGGCTTTAGAGAGGGTGCAGAAGAGATTTACCAGAATGTTGCCTGGTATGGAGGGCATTAGCTACGAGGAGCGGTTGAATAAACTCGGTTTGTTCTCACTGGAACGAAGGAGGTTGAGGGGAGACCTGATAGAGGTATACAAAATTATGAGTGGCACAGACAGAGTGGATAGTCAGAGGCTTTTCCCCAGGGTAGAGGGACCAATTACTAGGGCGCATAGGTTTAAGGTGAGAGGGGCAAGGTTTAGAGTAGATGGACGAGGCAAGTTTTTTACGCAGAGGGTAGTGGGTGCCTGAAACTCGCTACCGGAGGAGGTGGTGGAAGCAGGGACGATAGTGACATTTAAGGGGCATCTTGACAAATACATGAATAGGATGGGAATAGAGGGATACGAACCCAGGAAGTGTAGAAGATTGTAGTTTAGTCGGGCAGCATGGTCGGCACGGGCTTGGAGGGCCGAAGGGCCTGTTCCTGTGCTGTACATTTCTTTGTTTTTTGTTCTTTGTTCAGACATGGGGAGAACGTGCAAACTCCGCACACAGTCACTCAATGCTGGAATTGAACCCGGATCCCTGGCTCTGTGATGCAGCAGTGCTAACCACTGTGCCTTGGTCCCACCCAAAAGCCGACTCCGCTGGGCAGCACGCTGGCGCAGTGGTTAGCACTGTGGTATCATGCGCCGCGGTCCCAGGTTCGATCGCGGCTCTATGTGACTGTCCGTGTGAAGTTTGCACATTCTCCCCGTGACTGCGTTTGTTTCGCCCCCACAACCCAAAATAAATGTGTAAAGCTAGGTGGATTGTCGACGCTAATTTGCCCCTTAATTGGAAAAAATGAATTGAGTACTCTAAATTTATTTTAAAAAGGCGACTCTGGCTGATTTCGAACCAATAACGTCAGAACGTCTCAGCAGAACACGAAATACAAGTCCTACACTGTATCACTTGCTCCATCGAGCCACCAATCATATATTTTTTATTATTGTTTATTATGTAAATAATTTAGTTGCTAATTCATCTGGCCCCAGGAGTATCCATAACACAGTTTGTAAATTGAACTTTGATTGTGTCGTTTTTTTGACCCGATTAACCCACCTTTTTACCAATGTTTCTATTTACTATTTACTATTGTTGCCTAAACCTTCCACGGAAAACAAATTGAAACGGGAGAGATGAAGTTAGATGATGAGAATATTTTGTGAATTTTATTTGAGGACTGTCCCCTCATTTTCTGTCCTGACCTGCGATATCTAATTAAATAATTCACCACTGTGATGGCCAGGAGCTGAATCTGTGTCAATTGTTCAGACAGATGTAACTCTACGACCATCTCTTACCGGGCTCGGTCACACAGATTCATAGAATTTACAGAGCAGAAGGAGGCCATTCGGCCCATCGAGTCCGCACCGGCTCTTGGAAAGAGCAACCTACCCAAGGTCCACACCTCCACCCTATCCCCATAACCCAGCAACCCCACCCAACACTATGGGCAATTTTGGACACTAAGGGCAATTTAGCATGGTCAATCCACCTAACCTGCACATCTTTGGACTGTGGGAGGAAACCGGAGCACTCCGAGGAAACCCACGCACCCACGGGGAGAATGTGCAGACGCCGCACAGACAGTGACCCAAGCCGGAATCGAAACAGGGACCCTGGAGCTGTGAAGCAATTGTGCTAACCACTGTGCTACCGTGCTGCCCCCTCTGTATTTATCGAACGAATACACAAGCAATGAACCGGGATAATGGATTAAATCAGAGATTAGATTGTTTTGCAACAATATGGCTGGAATGGGAGTCTTACATTTTCCGATAGATCGGGATGAGCAGGTTCGCTCAGTCAGAAAGCAGATGTCTGGGGCTTTAATAGTGACTAATTGGTGTTTTACAATAATGTTAACCGCTAAAAGCCATGTTGGGCGGCACTGTACCACATTGATTTGCATTGTCCCTGCACAGTGCCAGGGACCTGGGCTCGATTCCTGGCTTGGGCCCCTGACTGTGCCGGGTCTGCACGTTCTCCCCGTGTCTGCGTGGGGTTCCTCTGGCTGCTTCGGTTTCCTCCCAAAAGATGTACTTGTTAGGCGAATTGGACATTCTGAATTCCTCTCAGTTATCCCGAACAGGCGCCGGAGTGTGACGACTAGGGGATTTTCACAGCATCATCACGTAATCGGGATTACGACACTGATAAAGATGATTATTATATTGATGTTTTTTCGCTGCAATTCAAACGGGTAATGAATACATCGTTGCCTTTTCGCACAACTCGCTTTCAGCCACTTTTCCTTTTTTTAAATTTAGAGTACCCAATTTTAAAAAAAATATATATTAAGGGGCAATTCAGCGTGTCCAATCCACCTACCCTGCAGCACTTTAGGTTGTGGGGACTAAACCCACGCAAAGACTGGGAGACTGTGCAAATTCCACGCAGACGGGATCCCAGAGCCGGGACCGAACTTGGCATCTCAAACGCCGTGAGGCAATAGAGCTAGCCCACTGCGACTGGGCTGCCGTCTTCTTTAGTACGAAGTCTTACAACACCAGGTTAAAGTCCAACAGGTTTGTTTCGATGTCACTAGCTTTCGGGGCGCTGCTCCTTCCTCAGGCTCCTTCCTCTTCTTTAGTGTCACAAGCATGCTTACATTAATACTGTTATAATGTTAGTGCGAATAACCACTAGTCGCCACACTCCGGCGCCTGTTCGGGTTCACTAAAGGACGATTCTGAATGTCCAATTCACCTAAAAGCACATATTTCTGGGCTTGTGGGTGGGAACCTGAGCACCCGGAGGAAACCCACGCAAACACGGAGAGAACGTGCAGACTCCGCACAGACAGTGACCCAGCGGCGAATCAAATCCGGGACCCTGGCGCTGTGAAGCAACAGGGCTAACCACTGTGCTCCTGCCGCGCATTGTTGTTTCTTACAAGCCCTTGGTCGCCAGTCTTTGTGAAATTAGCTGATCTACATGGTGTCAGGAGTGGGATGTACGGCACAAGGACTTCCCCACATGACTCACTTGTGTCTGACCACCACATTGGGTATAGTTGGGTGCAGTTCGTGCAGGAGTGGCGTATTTACTGTGGTGTCTCTGACAAGTCAATAAAGATACAAGTTGTCACATTACTAAACTTAGCGGGTTCTGATGGCAGCCAGAAGTTTGGGTGGTTTATTTTTCAAATGGAGGCGGAGGAAGTGGACCCCAGAAGTAATTGAAATAAAGCAAGAAAATATTTGCCTTCCCGTGAAGAATATAAAACTCAACAGACACGTGTTTCACTTGACAAACCAAAGAACAGATGAAAAAATACAATCATGTTTGGCAATCTCGAAAATTTTAGGGAGAAATGTGCATGTGAAACCTTTACCAATGAGTTGGGGATTGAATATTCTGCTGGGGCCACAGCCACCTGCTCCACAGGCCGCTGCCACGAGAGCAGGATTTAAAACTATTAAAAAAATAACAGCTGCATGTGAAATAACAATCAAAAAGCAACAACGATGATAAGCGGTGACATAAGCTTTCACCCCCGTGAACAAACAAACAGGTAATTCAGCTCATCCTGAGGAGAAAGGAATTCCCTCCACAGGATTTTATTACATCGATTGAGACAAAGCATTTTGTTCTAGTTGGCAGCATCAATACTTTATCCGGGTGAAACATATATTGTGGATTAGTTCGGAGCCAAACAAAGTACGACGAGTAAAGAGAATTGAATGCACAAAATAACAAGGAAATACATTCTGAGAAAAGCCCTGCAATGTTTGGAAGGAAAGGCGGAACTTTGAGCTGACGAGGAAAAACTTCAGCAAGGTGGACTGGATTTCGGTACAAAGCAACCGCGGCAAGACTTGAATTTGCAACCTTCTGACATCATCGAAGTCAGACGCCTTATCCATTCGGCCGCGCGGCCAACGGCTGCAACGCTTTTTCAGTTTTCATGATCCGCTGTCACCCAGATCGCAGAAAATACAAGGGAGAGCTCCAGCTGCCAAACTTGGTCATTTTCCATGTCGATAATATTCTTCACTCCGTGAGCCGTGAAGGGTTTTGAGGCATCATCCATAAATGTGGATGCTCACTGACATGTGTTACGATCCTCTGCCCGAGAACAAGTCAAAATTAAAACTGGATTAACTGTTATAAAGACCAATGAGTAAACGCTGGGAACTCCGAGCATCATCAGTGCATCAACCAGAAACACTCACAGAATGATTTAATACAATATGTTTCTCATGTAAACCTCAAGATACGAAAATTCACCTGAACAGCTCATGGTGAACTTGGAGATTTATTTCCAAATTTAAATCAGTGATTGAGAGGAACGATCAGATCTGTCAAATACTTATTAACTGTGTATTTAAAGTGATGCTGTTTCCGCTGTGCTGACCCTCTTCTCCTTCTCTATGTCACTGAATCACAGAATTATACATGCAGAAGAGGCTCTTTGGCACATCGAATCTACACCGACGCATGAAAAACACGTGACCTGGCGACCGAATCCAATTTCCCAGCACTTGGCCAATACCTTGAAGGTTATGACGTGCCAAGTGCTTATCCGGATACATTTACAACCTGCCTCTGTCACACTCCGAAGCAATGCATTCCAGTGCATGACAAAGGGAGGGCGCTGCTGTCAAAATAAGCATGGAGAATTACTGCAGTGTGTCCTGTAGATCAGACAGACTGTAGTAATATGTATGCACTTCTCTGTCTTGTTTTTATGGAGGGTAATTTGATTTTTTTCTCTTTGCTGTTCTGATGATCAAGGTGTATGAGGGAACAAGGGAAGGTAATTCGCAGCATGGCCTGAAATGGGCTGAGAAAAAAGGGTGCACGGTAACACAAGTGTCTTGCACTGTGGCTTCACAGCGCCAGGGTCCCAGGTTCGATTCCCCGCTGGATCACTGTCTGTGCGGAGTCTGCACGTCCCCCGTCCCCCCCCCCCCCCCCCCTGTCTGCGTTGGTTTCGTCCAGGTGCTCCGGTTTACACCCACAGTCCAAAGACATGCAGGTGAGATAGATTGTCCATGATAAATTGCCCTTCGTGTCCAAAAAGTTTAGGACGGGTTATTGGGTTCCGGGGATTGGGTGGGTGCAGAAACGATCAGCCGAGTGGCCTCCTGCGGCACTCTATGTTCCATGTAATTCTGAATATGGCCTGAAATGGGCTGAGAGCAAGGCGAAATCCTCGGCGGGTGTGCTTTTGAAGCACTTACTGCTCGTGTCAATTTGGGAATAAAAACGACTCTGGAGATTGCTTGTCGATTGAGGGCAGACTAATAAACATTTACCACAAGGAAAATCCAGGTGATCTGTTGCATAGCAGAAGATAGTTTCGATCCATTGACTTTTGGATCATGTGATCAGTCCGCTCCGCTGCGCTCTTCTGCTCAGGAGCAAGTTACTATTGTCGTTACTGCTATACGGTAGCCAGGCAGCAAAGACTGTTCTCATTGACAAGACATACCTGTTGCCGAAGCAGTGGCACCCATGTGAAACTCTAGTGAAAGCACGACTGGATTATACTTCGTGTGAGTGTAAATGATTCACTCTGTATCAGTCATTCTCTGGTTCAATATATCTGTGTAATATTCAGACTGTTTTTGCATTTCCCGCTGCTGTGTGAAGGTTGGATCACTTGCTAATTGTGTCGTTGAAACCGTGCATGTCCAAGCGATTTGTTCTGACTGCCAGATTCCGGACTGTAAATTAGTTTGGGATTAATTTTGTATTTATCAATCTCTCGTTTTGAATTTCCGATCTTTTAAATTCATTCATGCGATGTGGGCGCCGCTGGCTTGGCCAGAAATTACTGCCCATCACAAACTGCCGTGAAATGAGCGGCTTGGTAAGTCATCCGGAGGCAGGTAAGGGAAAACCACATTGCTGTGGGTCGGGAGGCACATGTACAGCCAGACCAGGTAAGATTTCTCTGCCTAAAGTTAACCAGTTGGGCTTTCGGACAATCGGTTCATGGTCATCAGACTTTTAATTCCAGATGTTTTTATTGATTTCATATTTCACCATCTGCCGTGGCGGGATGTGTGTGTGTGTTTGTGTGTCAGTCCCTCATTATCAGTCTGTATGTGAGTGTGGATTAAACCCTTATATGCCCTCACAGACACTGTGATCTTCTTCTTGCGAATTTCAGAGAAATACTTAAACTACCTGAGACTCTGGTGGGCAGTTGGAGGGCTGGTTTGAAGAAACTGCAGCAAGATGTGAGTCAGAAAGTGAAGAGTGGACTTGTCTGTGAGAAGACCACAGAAAAGCTGTGCCTGGAGTGTGTCCTGCAGACAATTAATGAGTAAAATACCTTATTGCTCAAATCAGAGGCTGAAGGATGAATAGAATGGGAAGCGATCAGGCAGTGGGACCTCGGTACTGCACCGCATTCCTCCCACAGTCCAACTATCTGCAGGTTTGGTGGATGGGCCATGTTTAATTGACTCTTATTTTCCAAACATTAGTTCGAGCTTTGGGGGTAGGGCATGGATAGGGCCGAGCTGTAGTGCTCCGTCAGGAAGGGAATCAAGGGTTAGGGGGTAAGGCAGCAAAGTGGAGTTGAGATGTTATCATCAGATCACTCAATCTCATTGATAGCACGATAGTTAGCACTGTCGCGTCACAGGTCCAGAGTCCCAGGTACGATTCCGTGCTTGGGCCATTGTCTGCACATTCTCCTCGTGTCTGCGTGGGTTGCCTCCCACAGTGCAAAGACCTGCAGGTTGGATGGGGTTGCTGGGTTCCGGGTATACAGCGGCGGTGTTAGCTTTGGTGGGGTTCTCTTTCCAAGGGCCGGTGCAGACTCAATAGGCCGGATGTGCTCCTTATGCACGTGTCCTCCCATTGCACCAACCTGTCTGCGTGCTTTCAGAGTTCTACTGGAATTTCTTTCGATCTTTGCACAACGGCAATACGGCCCAAACTTTTACAGACAATAAAGTACTTTTAAAATGTAATCACTGTCAAAATTACTGAACTTTTGAACTGCCTGTTGGACAACTTCAGACATTCCCATGCGGGGAACTGTCTGTCAGAAGCAGTCTGGAACGTTGACTGAACAGTTGCCCGCTGATGTATATGTCCAGTTGGCAATCTGTTTTAGGAGTGAGCAGCCTGACTCTGGTCAGCAGCTTTCAAAGATTTTATTTTTGTTCTGAATGGGTGTTCCGAGAAGGTGATGAGTTTTCTTCTGTGACGTCATTCTGATGGGAAAGTGAAAAGTGACTGGAGCCACATTTACAGAAGGGGTTCGACTGGAATGTCTGTCGCTCTTTTCACCACAGGACGGCCCAAACATTTACAGACAATAAAGTACGTTTACAATGCACAGTAAAAAGTTTTACAACACCAGGTTAAAGTCCAATAGGTTTGTTTCAAATCACCAGCTTTCTGAGCACTGCTCCTTCCTCAGGTGCAGTCACTGACCAAATTACTGAACTTTTGAACTGCCTGTTGGACAACTTCAGACATTTCCAAATAGGGATGGGGATTTTGCTGCAAGCGTGGCTCTGTGGCGCAACGGAGAGCGCTTTGTCCTTCTCGTCATGGTGAGACATTCGAAGGTTGTGGGTTCGAATCTCGACAGCGTCGGGTGTTAAGTAAAGTATGAATCAATTAGTAAAACGTTTATCAATGTTCGCAGAAAAGTGGAACTGCCGCCCGAAATTCATTCCACAACCGTGACGCCATTCACTTTTCACTTTCCCATCAGAATGACGTCACAGAAGAAAACTCATCACCTTCACAGAACAAGCAGAGTCAGGACCAAAATAAAATCTTTGAAAGCTGATGACCTGACAGATTGCAAACTGGGCACACACATCAGTTCAGTCAGGTTTCCAGACTGTTTCTGATCGACAGCTGCAAACAAGGATGTGAATCTTCACCATTCAATGCTCACACCAACACGTTTATCACAGCTGTAATGAACAGCTCATGACAGTGGAGGTTTATCACAGGCGCTATGTTAAACTGCATGTTGCTTCAGACAGGTTTCCGACACATGGAATGAGCGGCTGTGTGAACGTCAGTAGTTCAGGGGGAAATTTCTCACTTCCCAGACTGGAGTTCCGGTTCCATTCCCAGACATTTCTCTTTCTCTTTCTGAATCCATCCCTCTCCTCTTGCTCAGTTACACTTTCATTTCTCCGCCAATGGCGGCCACGATTCAAGTTGTCTCAGCATATAGATCTTCAATTCATTTTCGAAACATCTCCAAATACCTCTCCGCCGTCCAACTGAAAAGGGAAGGAATGCAATATGATTCAATAAACTATTGAACTCGATGTTGTGTCCCGAATTTTCTGGCGTACTGAGTTACAGACGACGTAACCTTCCTCGAGGTTACGTTGATCTCTATTGGAACACTGTAACAGATCAAGGACAGAAAGGTCAGAGTAGGAGCAATGGAGATTTGAAATGACAAGTGGGAGGAAGTTCGGAGTCAGGCTGACGGACTAAACTAAGATGTCTCCAAGCGGGCAGCCAGTCTGCGATTTGGTGTGCTGAAGTAGATGAGACCAAAATGTAGGAGCAAATACAGTGGATTAAACTGAAAAAGAACTAGTGTGTTACTGTTTCACTCGGGAAGAGTGTTTGGGGCCTTGGATATTGAGAAGGGAGGAGGTACAAAGACGGTGACGGCCGAGTGGGTAAGGTGTTCCACTCAAGGTCGCACCGGGTTTCCCTGTGCAGCTTCGAACCCCCCTCGCAGTGGCTCTGTTCCAGAATATGAACTCAGTTCCATAAACAAACCACTGACCACGGTTCTCCTTTTGCCTCTCATTGATAGTTTTCACCCAATTTGGCTGTTTGGGGAATGAAAGAAAAAATTTCTCCTGTATTAGAATTATCATTTTTTAAATAAACTAAATTAAATATCTAAAAGAATTATTGATAACTGATATTTAATCAATATTAATAAGGTGAGCCGCAACGTTTGGAAGGAAAACCCCATCCCATCAGGTGAGGGAATGTTGGGAATGGACCGGTGTGAAACATTCCCAGACCATGTCCAGCATGTTTCTTCTCAGCATGAAAACTCCCCGCGGAAAGACTGAAACAGACTCTCATTTGATCACATCATGATTAATATCACTCACACCTTAACCATGAGGCCACTGGTGAAGTCATGATGACTTCGAATTTCTCCTAAAATGACAACTGAACCCACTGACTGGCAGAATTACATAAACACGATATTGCCGACGCACAACCACAGGCCGACTTGTCGAGTTGTGCAAACTGACATCACTGCTTCTGATCAGCTCCAGTACAAAGAGATAAATGTCACATTGTTCATTCACATTTCTGATTTATAATTGTGTGGAGAACATACGGGCGTTAGCCTTTGGGAGGCAATGATAATTTGCATGGAGTGAAATTCAACCACCGAGTAGATCGTTGGTCTCGGGGTGTGACTCTCGCGTCGAAGATTTCATTTCTCTAAAGAGCGAGATGTCCCGGATTCAAATCCCGGGCAAGCTTCGCAAAGCACCATTTAACAAATCTGTGCGATCGACATGGAGACATTGACTTAAATTGGGAGGCGTTTGGAGCTCCAGAGAAATTCTTTCAGAGATTATCTCACTACAGCGCACATGAACAAAGAACAAAGAATTGTACAGCACAGGAACAGGCCCTTCGGCCCTCCAGGCCCGTGCCGACCATGCTGCCCGACCAAACTACAATCTTCTACAATTCCTGGGTCCGTATCCCTCTATTCCCATCCTATTCATGTATTTGTCAAGATGCCCCTTAAATGTCACTATCGTCCCTGCTTCCACCACCTCCTCCGGTAGCGAGTTCCAGGCACCCACTACACTCTGCGTAAAAAACTTGCCTCGTACATCTACTCTAAACCTTGCCCCTCTCACCTTAAACCTATGCCCCCTAGTAATTGACCCCTCTACCCTGGGGAAAAGCCTCTGACTATCCACTCTGTCTATGCCCCTCATAATTTTGTAGACCTCTATCAGGTCTCCCCTCAACCTCCTTCGTTCCAGTGAGAACGATCCGAGTTTATTCAACCGCTCCTCATAGCTAATGCCCTCCATACCAGGCAACATTCTGGCAAATCTCTTCTGCACCCTCTCTAAAGGCTCCACATCCTTCTGGTAGTGCGGCAACCAGAATTGAACACTATACCCCAAGTGTGGCCTAACTAAGGTTCTATACAGCTGCAACATGACTTGCCAATACTTATACTTAATGCCCCGGCCAATGAAGGCAAGCATGCCGTATGCCTTCTTGACTACCTTCTCCACCTGTGTTGCCCCTTTCAATGACCTGTGGGCCTGTACTCCTAGATCTCTTTGACTTTCAATACTCTTGAGGGTTCTACCATTCACTGTATATTCCCTACCTGCATTAGACCTTCCAAAATGCATTACCTCACATTTGTCCGGATTAAACTTCACCTGCCATCTCTCCGCCCAAGTCTCCAAACAATCTAAATCCTGCTGTATCCTCCGACAGTCCTCATCGCTATCCGCAATTCCACCAACCTTTGTGTCGTCTGCAAACTTACTAATCAGACCAGTTACATTTTCCTCCAAATCATTTATATATACTACAAAGAGCAAAAGTCCCAGCACTGATCCCTGTGGAACTGGTCACAGCCCTCCAATTAGAAAAGCATCCTTCCATTGCTACTCTCAGCCTGCTATGACCTAGCCAGTTCTGTATCCACCTTGCCAGCTCACCCCTGATCCCGTGTGACTTCACCTTTTGTACTAGTCTACCATGAGGGACCTTGTCAAAGGCCTTACTGAAGTCCATATAGACAACATCCACTGCCCTACCTGCATCAATCATCTTAGTGACCTCCTCGAAAAACTCTATCAAGTTAGTGAGACACGACCTCCCCTTCACAAAACCATGCTGCCTCTCACTAATACGTCCATTTGCTTCCAAATAGGAGTAGATCCTGTCTCGAAGAAGTCTCTCCAGTAATTTCCCTACCACTGCAGTAAGGCTCACCGGCCTGTAGTTCCCTGGATTATCCTTGCTACCCTTCTTAAACAGAGGAACAACATTGGCTATTCTCCAGTCCTCCGAGACATCCCCTGAAGACAGTGAGGATCCAAAGATTTCTGTCAAGGCCTCAGCAATTTCCTCTCCAGCCTCCTTCAGTATTCTGGGGTAGATCCCATCAGGCCCTGGGGACTTATCTACCTTAATACTTTTTAAGACACCCAACACCTCGTCTTCTTGGATCTCAATGTGACCCAGGCTATTTACACACCCTTCTCCAGACTCAACATCTACCAATTTCTTCTCTTTGGTGAATACTGATGCAAAGTATTCATTTAGTACCTCGCCCATTTCCTCTGGCTCCACACATAGTTTCCCTTCCCTATCCTTCAGTGGGCCAACCCTTTCCCTGGCTATCCTCTAGCTTTTTATGTACGTGTAAAAAGCCGTGGGATTTTCCTTAACCCTATTTGCCAATGACTTTTCGTGACCCCTTCTAGCCCTCCTGACTCCTTGCTTAAGTTCCTTCCTACTTTCCTTATATTCCACGCAGGCTTCATCTGTTCCCAGCCTTTTAGCCCAGACAAATGCCTCCTTTTTCTTTTTGACGAGGCCTACAATATCTCTCGTTATCCAAGGTTCTCGAAAATTGCCATATTTATCCTTCTTCCTCACAGGAACATGCCGGTCCTGAATTCCTTTCAACTGACACTTGAAAGCCTCCCACATGTCAGATGTTGATTTGCCCTCAAACATCCGCCCCCACCCTATGTTCTTCAGTTCCCGCCTAATATTGCTTTAATTAGCCTTCCCCCAATTTAGCACATTCATCCTAGGACCACTCTTATCCTTGTCCACCAGTACTTTAAAACTTACTGAATTGTGGTCACTGTTACCGAAATGCTCCCCTACTGAAACATCTACCACCTGGCCGGGCTCATTCCCCAATACCAGGTCCAGTACCGCCCCTTCCCTAGTTGGACTGTCTCCATATAGTTTTAAGAAGCCTTCCTGGATGCTCCTTACAAACACCGCCCCGTCTAACCCCCTGGCACTATGTGTGTCCCAGTCAATATTGGGGAAGTTGAAGTCTCCCATCACCACAACCCTGTTGTTTTTACTCTTTTCCAAAATCTGTCTACCTATCTGCTCCTCTATCTCCTGCTGGCTGTTGGGAGGCCTGTAGTAAACCCCCAACATTGTGACTGCACCCTTCTTATTCCTGATCTCTACCCAGATAGCCTCACTGCCCTCTGAGGTGTCCTCCCGCAGTACAGCTGTGATATTCTCCCTAACCAGTAGCGCAACTCCGCCTTCCCTTTTACATCCCCCTCTATCCCGCCTGAAACATCTAAATCCTGGAACGTTTAGCTGTCAATCCTGCCCTTCCCTCAACCCGGTCTCTGTAATGGCAACAACATCATAGTTCCAAGTACTAATCCAAGCTCTAAGTTCATCTGCCTTACCTGTAATACTTCTTGCATTAAAACATATGCACTTCAGGCCACCAGACCCGCTGTGTTCAGCAACTTCTCCATGTCTGCTCTGCCTCAGAGCCCCACTGTCCCTATTCCCTAGTTCTCCCTCAATGCTCTCGCCTTCTGACCTATTGCTCCCGTGCCCACCCACCTGCCATACTAGTTTAAACCCTCCCGTGTGACACTAGCAAACCTCGCGGCCAGGATATTTATGCCTCTCCTGTTTAGATGCAACGCGGCCTTCTTATATAGGTCACACCTGCCCCGGAAGAGCTCCCAGTGGTCCAGATAACGGAAACCCTCCCTCCTACACCAGCTGTTTAGCCACGTGTTTAGCTGCTCTATCTTCCTATTTCTAGAGTCACTGGCATGTAATCCCGAGATTACAACCCTAGAGGTCCTGTCTTTTAACTTTCTGCCTTGCTCCCTGAACTCCTGCTGCAGGACCTCATGCCCCTTCCTGCCTATGTCGTTAGTACCAAAATGTACAACGACCTCTGCCTGTTTGCCCTCCCCCTTCAAGATGCCCTCTACCCGTTCGGAGACATCCTGTACGTTGGCACCAGGGAGGCAACATACCATCCTGGAGTCTCTTTCACGTCCACAGAAGCGCCTATCTGTGCCCCTGACTATAGAGTCCCCTATTACTATTGCTCTTCTGCGCTTTGACCCTCCCTTCTGAACATCAGAGCCAGCCGTGGTGCCACTGCTCTGGCTGCTGCTGTTTTCCACTGATAGGCTATCCCCCCGACAGTATCCAAAGGGGTATACCTGTTCGAGAGGGGGACAACCATAAGGGATTCCTGCACTGACTGCCTGCCCTTTCTGGTGGTCACCCATTTCTCTGCCTGCACCTTGGATGTGACCACATTTACATAACTGCGATCTATGACGCTTTCCGCCACCTGCATGCTCCTAAGTGCATCCAATTGCTGCTCCAACCGAACCGTGCGGTCTGTGAGGAGCTCCAGTTGGGTGCACTTTCTGCAGATGAAGCCATCCGGGACGCTGGAAGCCTCCCGGACCTGCCACATCTCACAGTCAGAGCACTGCACCCCTCTAACTGACATTGCGTCATATAATAAAAATAAAAATTAAAAAAAAAACATTTTTTAATATATTTATTTTTTAATTTCAAAGTTACTGTTAACTATCTGTTTCCTAGCACTAGATTTCTAATAGAAAGGCGAAAGCTAAATATAGTACTCTCCGATCTCTGGCTTAGATACCCCTCTAAATTATAATTAAGTAATTATGTTTAATTAGTTACCAATGCTTAATTTTTTTAAATTTATTGTAGATTCCCAACCAGCCACTCAGGCCACAGCTTTTCTGTGATGTCACTTCAGTTCCTCCCCCCCCCCCCCCCCCTCACACACACAATTTGAAAAAGGTATAAAAGTAAAAATGAGTAAAAATCGCTTACTTACCTTCTTACCTTCTGAGTGTCTTAGATGTTCTCAGGTTCTCTACCTGACAGAGACTGCTCTCCACCTCCGAACCTTGACCTGCACAATGCTAATAATAAAACATAATAATAATATAATATGGCACTTACCTCACACCAATGGGTCTTATTATTAGGTTAGAGGAGGAGGGCGGGTGGGAGACACTACTCGGGTTTCCTCTCCACCAGAATTTATTGGTTGGGGTGGGGGGGGGGGGGGGGGGAGGGGGGCTTCCCTGAAGTCCGCGGGTCGAAAAAAATAAAACAGAAAAGAAGTGTTTTTAAAGGTAAACTTACCTCCCAGAAATCACTTGCGCACCGCTCCCGCTGAAATCGACTGGTCTGTTCCTGTGAAGGTAAGTGTTTTTAAAGGATAAACTTACCTCCCAGAAATCACTTGCGCACTGCTCCCGCTGAAATCGACTGGCCTGTTCCTGTGAAGGTAAGTGTTTTTAAAGGATAAACGTACCTCCCAGAAATCACTTGCGCACCGCTCCCGCTGAAATCGACTGGCCTGCTCCTGTGAAGGTAAGTGTTTTTAAAGGATAAACTTACCTCCCAGAAATCACTTGCGCACCGCTCCCGCTGAAATCGACTGGCCTGGTCCTGTGAAGGTAAGTGTTTTTAAAGGATAAACCTACCTCCCAGAAATCACTTGTGCACCGCTCCCGCTGAAATCGACTGGCCTGGTCCTGTGAAGGTAAGTGTTTTTAAAGGATAAACTTACCTCCCAGAAATCACTTGCGCACCGCTCCCGCTGCGGTGAACGAAACGAACACGAGATTGAAAGATTGTTTGACCGTGCCGTGTGTCTCTGAATTTATCGTACACCAAATAAAGCAACCTTAAATTCACAGAGAGCACCAGGGTGAGATTCACAGAATGATACAACACAGCCACACACAGCAACAGAGACGGCAGATAGAGAATTGATCCAATATTCACATGTCACACCAGAGACTGACAGTTAAAGATTTATTTCCACCCAAACGCCGAAATGCACCCTCTCCTCCACACACAGACAATGCACAATGCCACTGAAAGCTTTGTGTTGATTCTGACATGTAGACATTTTAACGGACACTGGCAGACAACTGACACACACATACAATGCCCCAATCTCAGCTATTGTTATTGAGTGGATCAAATCATTATGTTGTTTCACAGTTTCGTTTAAAACGTCTGCATATCAGAATCATCACAAAGCTTTCAGTGACCTCCGGGGTCGGATGTGAGGCAAAGTTTGAAGGAATCAGTAACAGGTTGATCAATGTCCCCAGAGAGGTGAAACTGCCGCCCCGAACTTCCTTCAAGAAAAGTGATTCCAGTCACTCCCCACTTTTCCATCAGAATAACGTCACAGAGGAAATCACATCACCTTCACACAACAACCATTCAGCACGAAAGTAAAATATCTGAACTACGCTGACCTGAATCAGTGTGCTCAAACGTGTGTTGTTGTTGAAAGAAAAAACGAGGAAGTGAATAGTTTTCTGGCTACCGCAGGGCAGTAATGTTGTAGCTCCTGGTTTAAGGAGCAGAATGCCGCAGCGGAAGCGTGCTGGGCCGTCAGCCCGAGGTCGAGGAATCGAGGGTATTCTCTGCTATTTACTTTCTCCCACACACCAAAAGTAAACATAACGCACCTTCCTGTTTTTGCAGCAAATACCTATCAGGATCTTTCTTGCAGTCTCATCCCGACATTTGTCCCAGGATTGAAGGAGACAGCATGACACATTACGACATTGTAAAGCTCACACATAGGGAACCACAGAGAAAATGCTGTAAAATCTCAACAGGCGTGACAGCATCTGTAGGGAGAGAAAAGAGCTAAAGTTTCGAGTCCAGAAGGCCTTTCTCAAAGCTGGACTGGAAACGTTATCCAGCAGTACCCCACAGAGGGGCAATATAGATATATAACGATATCCATAATAACTCACAGGGGCCAATAAGGAAATAAAGCTTTATCGAGCAATGAATCACAATAGAAACCGAGTTCCCAACTTCCCCTCTCGGCCGGATGTGAACCATCCAACCAGCCAGACTATTTACAACAAGATAAGACGAATGTTCCCCGGAGCCCTGGGATCAATATTAATTCCTCAACCAGAGTCACTGAAGCAGATTATCGAGTCATTAACTGGGCTTTTGCCTGTGGGGACTTGCTGTGCGTTTATAAGCAGGAAACACCTGTCCTTGAGCCCAACGCTTTTACATTGAATATTAGATATTGGATCTTCCTCCGGTTGAAAATCTTGCTGCAGAAATTTAACCTCGTGGAGGAAAAGTTACTATCAGGAGTGGGAATCGAACCCACGCCTGCAGAGGAGATTACAAAGCTTAGCGCAGCACCTTGGACCGCTCAGCCACCCTAACGCGTTGGCGTGGAAAAAAAGCTCCCTGCACAAATCGACTTAAATTGTATCTTGATCGTCATTTCGTTTCAAACAAGATGTGCTTTGTCTATTTTCAAACCCCAGCCAGAGTCCTGTACCTGAGTGCTATCCCTCTCCAAGCCTCTGGGGGTTAAGGAGCTTCTCGTTGCTGCATTTATCCGTTTGCTCCAATCAAGGAGGACCGAATTCCCGATCTACCTGTTCCTCACACGAAGATATTGAGAGTCCAAGATCTGAGCGATCTGAAAACCTCATCACTATTCTTAGAATTCCCCTTATACCAGAAAAGGGTCAAGATATTCTAACAGGTGAACAGGGATTCTCACTCTCTGAATCCTGTGCAGACTTAGCTGGGTGTTATTCGGGTCAACCTAGTGTTTCAAGTCATCCGCCGGTATAACACATGTCTTCATAGAAGATTCTGTTTACTTTCCATTCAGTTGCTTCACTCACGGGTCCGGCTTTTCTAAGTGGAGTAAAGTAACCTTTCTAATAACCACTCTTTCACGTTCTCAATTTAAGTTCGTTTTAATTTCAAATTAAAAGATAAAATCACTGTTTTACAGAAAAGTAATAAGACCTTTTCTTTGGACCGTCCTGGTCAGTTGTTAGGCCTTCAGGACTGCCTTGACAATCTTTCTTCTTTAACATTTGGTTTTCTCCTGATGGAGTCGCTGTTCTGCTCGGTTTCCGTGTTCAGTCCTTTCCATGACCGAGGGCAGCTATGAGAGCTGACTCGCTGGATGCTGAATTATTACCATTCATAGAGCCCTTTGCGCAGCCTAACTTTCTACATGACCTTTATTGAAATGTAACTGCTGCTTTCCGACTGTAGCTAATGTAAGCTCCCAGTCTTATTTTGCTTGACAGGTAATACATTTGTTTGGCAGCTAATAAATTTATTTGTTGCTTGGTCAGCAATTTTTCTGATATCTGCCTCTAGTGATGTTTTTCTCAGTGTCAATACTGGATATGAACTCGTGTTCAACGAAGCAGTTCGCCTCTGCACTTTTACGGTTCAGCTGGTGTCGAAGCCCTCTGTAATTCTAACCTTATCTGTCTTGGACCTATACCCTATGGGCTGATTACTTTCTAAAAGGTTTTTAACGTCAAAAATGTGTAAATTATGTTATAAACGTGCCACCTCATGTGTTTTGCTGGAAAGCAGTTGTCTCATATTTAACTGGCGTCAGCAGGGTTTCACGCCTAACCTTTATCCCTCAATTTAAACCGAAGATCCTGGCTGTTCCTTTTTGAATTGTTCTATAAAATAATGCACTTCTAAAGAAGTGTGAAGTACTGTTCCCTTTTATATAACTTAAACATTTAAATTGATTGAATGTCTTTTTAACTTGAAAAACAGGATGAGTTGACTCTAGCTCTGTTCTTTAATGCCTGTGAAGCTATCTGTATTTCAAACAAGCTGCGGCTGTTAACCCTTTGTGGGACCATTCGCTTTCTTTTAAAATCTCAGGCTTTTCCAGGCTTACTTTCATGGTTCAAATGACATATTGTTCAACTTTTGCATTACACCCCCTCTTGGCATTTGAAACATGGCCCCATTCTTTTAATTCTTATCCCCCTACTCATTTTATACCATCGTATCCCATATCTGTGCTTTCAATATTCAATTTTCCTGTTTTCAAATCGTGTCCCAACCCCATCGTGTGATTTTATCCATCGCTTATACCACAAGTGACAGACATTTCATTCTTTAATTATAATCACCGTGGACTATAGTGGCAGCTGTTCATAAAGGTAACCCAATAGCTATTTTTCGTGTGTTCCACTATCTCCAAAGCATTTTATCTCCTTGGGATAGCAGCACCGTACAAGCTGCCTCGTGTCCCTTAGGATCAGTAAGCCACTCAATACATCAGTAACCAAAAAGTTTGTTTACCTGTCACTGGCAGTCGAGTGTCCCATTCCTGTTGCATCCAAATTGCCTTATGTTCCTCATTGGTATCGTAAACGACTTTATCATGTATTAACCACTTACTCCCGTGCATCATCAATTTAAAATGTGTCTTTGACCCCACTTCCAACCCTGATTTTCTCTCATGGGTAACTAAAATGTCCCTGAACCAAGTACGTCCGGAACCATTTGATATACATGCTATTGTAACTGACTGCCATGTCTCTTCAAGATCCCTTTCCTCCGTTATCATCTCTTGAAACACATGACGCGTATATTTGCCCTTATAACAGTCGCCACATAACCAAGCAAAAATGGTTGACAACCCTGTTTCTATTGCAAGGAGCAATACATTCAATACATCCAACTGGTGGGGGTCCAACTCAATTGAGCCCACTTTCTTCACATCGAATCATCACTTTATCGTCTTCCATATAAACATTATTCCTCCCTGTTGTCAAGTACAAAGTTACAAAAGTAAGCCTTATCTTAACACTTTGCTATGCAACTAATCACACAAACAGTTTGTGTGTTACATCTTCACATATTTTTTAGCAATCACAATCTGTAAGACAAAATTTAATATCAACACATCGTTTCCTGGTCTTAACAGAGTGATTTTTAAGCCAGAACTTGTGCCCAATAATGAGAGTATATAAATCACACATGGTATTAACAACATCAATATTCCCCGTGATATGATATGTGCTGGTACTTTGGTAAATTACCCACGAGATCACCCTTACTACACTTTAAGTGAACCCTTGTTTAACCCCTTTGTATTAAAACAGTCCCATTTTACAGAAAACTCACACCCTTTGTGGATGTTGAGTAAACAAAATTTGTTCAAACTGTTGAGCAGCTTTAGCTCCGTCATCATCAGACAGACTGAGATTCCCTGCTGGTTTTCGCTATTGTATGACAAGTTGTGCTCCTGTCTCAAGTTCTAATTAATTCTGTCAGATTCTGTGCTGTTGCGTTTAGTTCTAAGCATGTCAATTGTATCTGTAGATGTCACTTGTTCTTTAGAATAATTCATGCTTTTGACAGCATCCAATGCTATCCTAGTTCCAATTGTTCTATTGCCCAGCTATCTGCCGCCCATTGTAGTTTAGTGCTGTAAGGCTCCCTCTAACTAAAATCAACTACCAAAGTCCTGCATTTGTTCCTTGTCAGTTGGCATCTGTTATCTCAAGCCATGTCAAATTCTTTTTCATACATACATAACAATTCTTAATAAGATGCACGACATTTTTTAAAAAATAATTATCATAATGCCTCAAGGAAACTTCGTTTAAAACATTGGTTGTAAATTTCGCACTGCAACATCAAGCTCAAACAAACAAAAATGTCTTAATACTATTGTCTCGTAAACTGTGGGGGTTCCTCGTCAGTCGCTGCTGTCTGTCGCGACCCTTAAAAAATCCATCATGTAGTACACGTCCCGTGGAGAACTCAGATCATCCATCAGCTGGTGTCCAGGCCACATGTCCAGTCAGAGAAGTGTGACCGAAGGTTTCACTGCTCAGTAATCATTTGATACTTCGGTTTATTCCCAACTCGAAAAGATTTCTTCCTGGCTTTGTCAGTTACGTTCCTCAAATATGTAACCAATTGTATCATTTTTCTCTCTTTCCGTTGAGCAATTTTATTTCAACATTTGCCACATAGGTTTTGACATAATTTAAAATTTCCCAATTTCCACAGCACTGCTGCGGCAATTACCCCTCCCGCAATTGATACAAACAAGTACCAATTGTTTTGAACCAAGGTTAACGTAGTCCAAAACCATTTAAATGGACTTGCTATAATTTTAATTGCTGTTTTAAATGTTTCTTTAATTTTTAAGACCACGTCTATCAAATCGTTTCCCAAATTACTCCTACTTGTGGTTTTATTTTGCAACGCATTTCTTATCTTAACTTGCCCTTTCTCGGGGTCCCAGTTAGTATCATTAGTTTTCCCCGAATACTGTCTAAAAATCTTTAACCGATCTGATAATTTTAGTACGTATTCCAGGCTGCTTGCAAGTGCTCCCAACATTCTACTGAATATGTTGTTACTGACACTGTTGCTTGATTCTAACATACTGCTGTTGAGCCCTATCTCCTGGATGATTTGGAAATTAATGATTTCTTCCGTTATATTTAAACATTTGCTTATTCTTATTTTTATTATGTGTTTTATGTGACTGAAGCTGGTATCTATTTTTCCATATCCCATTACTTCACCTGATTCCCCTAATGCAATTAGAATACTAATATTCCGAAACTAATCACGGCAATCCCCATTAACATTGTTGCCCCCCATTTTAACCAATCTAGCTTACTCCTAGTCCTAGCTTCTTCCATTCCTTCTTTAAACCCGATCCTTGTATCCCTCTTGATTGTAGTCCTTTTTCTCCTTCCAAACAAATGTGTCTGTATCATTCTATCTATCTGAAAAATCAAACGAACAGGCTAAGGTTGGAGAGGGCCCTATTTGTTCATTTGTATGTTCTATTCTTGTTTGGATACTCCAGAAGTGCCCTCTCCAGGACCTCCGGATGTCCTTTTTGTTTCTTTTTGGGTTTTTTGCTGGCTTGGTTTTTGCTCAATTATGTACATCATACAATTAAGGCCGGTTGAGCCTTCTCCTTCTATCATTGCACCCCTGAGTGAGATTCGAAGAATCTCAAACTCCTCCTCTTTTGCTCGGTCAGTGGTCCAATCTGGTTGAAACTTACCCTGATACATTTCGGATATTGCTACTGACTTAACTCCAATTTCTTTATTTCTGATTATGACAGGATTTTTATGAAAGGTAAGTTCTGAACATGACATTTTATCGTCATCATCTGTCCTATCAATGCTGCTAACAGGTTTTAATTCACTGTCATCCCACTCTACTTCATCACATAATACTAGTGAGTGCAGTAATTCACTGACACTCATAACTAAACATTCCTTTCCTCTAATGCCTGTCCATTGTCTGGGGGTTTCAATTTATCCACAGAAACCCCTTCCCTGTATCGGGAAAGTTTTGGTTCATATTTTTTCCAAATCCATATCCCGGGTCAATCATTAATTTCGTACAACATTCCTTTTCTCCTTGTCCAACCGGTTTGGGGGTATGGTCTACCCTCTGGCACGGCACCATTGCGGTGATACAGTCTCTGAACACTGTTAGGCTAATTTTATGTCCCCGGGTCATCCCAACATCTTTTAAACTATATACTCCCTCACTAATTGGGATAATAAGTTTGTCACTTCTCCACAATCCTGCACATCATTTCAGAATTACATCATCGTTAGCTAAGTTTTCTCTGCAGTAATGACATTTTGTCACTTTCATACCATCCCATATACAATCCTTGCTGATTACGTTTCTTCTTTGCTGCCGAAAGGTTGCCTATGGATTATCATAATCCCTTGGTTATTATTTAGCTGGGTCAGATGTTTCAGTTCTGATATAATTCTTTTTGCTCCAGACGCCATGCTTCTCTAATTCAACTATATGTTCACCCAAATTCTGAACGATCTTTTCTTTACCTTTTACCTAGTTTTAGTTGGTAGCTTCGCCCAAACTGCCTCTGTGCTATCGATTGGTATTTAATATCCTAATTTTTCCTGCATCGAATTTTATTGAATATTTCCCTGCCATCAGATTCTCATTTCCTGATACTGAAAGTAATTCTCCTAATCTAACTTCTGGTCTAATATCTTTATTCCCTAAAGCTCCTTCTACCATGTATTTAACATTCTAAACATCATTTTTCCTGCTCCTGACTATCTTTTGAGTCTTCGGGCACTAGGAACCTGCTGGAGCTGTGCCGTGTCAATTTCAACGGGTTAGTTTCAAAGTACTTTCCTGCACAGAGCTCTGACTGCTCCCGAGTAAAACCTCTTTTTGTGTTTATGCTGTGACCAATTTACTTCTGAACATACTGATTTACTACCTCATAATATTGGTCACATTTCTACCTGCCGTTTATAACTTCTAATTGATGTGAAACTCGGTTTTGCAAAATACAACATTTTAAAAACTTGAAACACCAAAGGGAAATTCACAAATCCTTATTAAACACACACACACTCATTTATCCACCGAGACCTTGGATGTCTATTCCATCGGGTTTTAGGCACTCTAACAAAAATGAGACCCCTCCGTTCTGATAAGCCTCCCTTATCAAGGAGTTTTTTTTGCCTCTTTTAATCTCTTCCACTCTCGCCCCGTACGCTCGCCCCGTTGCTTCACATCTCTTGACCTTGTTTCAGAGCAAGAGGATTACCCTAATTGCCATTTTCTGGATTCTAAATTTCTGTTCCTGGTTGTCCCTTTCAGGTGCACTCCGACATTCAGGATATGCACCCTATCTGGGACCTAGCCAGGGGTACTGAGGCACTGTCTTCTTGTTTTAGTTAAAGGTCGATTGATCTTGGTTTCTAAAGTTTTCTCGGCGTCCCTATTTCTCTAGGCTTTCCCTCACAATCTGCTTGACTCCAAGGAAGATTTATTTTTGTCCTCCTTCTACCAGTAATGGATGAAAGAATCCCAGTACCTTTACTAAGATGTCTTGCAGACTTTTACTCAGGGTCAGTATCTTCTAGTCTTCTGACGCTCGCACCCAACTAAGTTTTAGGTCCCCCCGATCCACAGAATATCCTTCCAAAAGTCAATCACACATGACTTTCCGCATTAAACTCGGCAGGTAAAGTTCGCCTCACACATATACTAGAAACTTCTAATATTCTAACAATTATTTGGGAACTAGAATCGTCTAATATTCCATTCCCTGTGTAGGTTAGAAACTTCTAATATTCAAACCTCCACCTGCTTAACTAGAAACTTCTAATATTCTAGCCTCGCTTTACCCAGAAACTTCTAACATTCTAGCCCTCCACGTTGCGCGACATGAAGTTAAAACCTCACCACTATTCTTAGAATTCCCCCTGTACCAGAAAAGGGTCAAGATATTCTCAATGATGAACAGGGATTCTCACTCCCTGACTCCTATGCAGACTTAGGTGGGCGCTATTCGGGTCAAACCAGTGTTTCATGTTATCCCACGGCATAACCCATGTCTTCAGAGAAGATTCTGTTTACTTTCCACTCAGGTGCTTCACTCACGGGTCCGGCTTTTCTAAGTAGAGTGAAGTAAACTTTCGAAAAACACTCTTTCAGGTTATCAATTTAAGTTCGTTTTAATTTCAAATTAAAAGATGTAATCACTGTTTTTACAGAAAAGTAATAAGATATTTTCTTTGCATCTTCCTGGTCAGTTGTTCGACCTTCAAGTCTGCCTCGACAATTACCTCCTGTAACTTTTGTTTTTTTTCCTGATGGATTCGCTGTTCTGCTCGGCTTCCGTGTTCAGTCCTACCCATGACCGAGGGTAGCTATGAGAGCTGGCTGCTGAATTATTAGATATTATATAGCCCTTTGCGCAGACTTAGTTTCTACATGGCATTTATTGAAATGTAGCTGTTGCTTGCTGACTGTAGCTAATGCAATCTCCCTGTCGTTGAACTAGCTTATTCTGCTTGACATGTAATACTTTTGTTTGGCAGGTAATACATTTATTTGTTGCTTCGTCAGCAACTTTTCTGATATCTGTCTTTACTGATGTGTTTTCTCAGTCTCAATACTAAATATGAACTCGTGTTCAACGAAGCAGTTCGCCTCAGCACTTCTACTGGTCAGCTGGTGTCAACGGCAGGTCGCCCCCTATATTTCTAACCTTCTCTGGCTTGGACCTATACCCTATGACCTGATTATTTGCTAAAAGATTTTTAACGTCAAAAATGTGTAAATTATGGTAGAAACGTGCCACTTCATGTGTTTCTTAGCTGGAAAGCAGTTGTCTCATATTTAAGTGGCGTCAGCAAGGTTTCCCGCTTAACCTTCTCCCCCAATTTAAATCTAAGATCCTGGTTGTTCCTTTTTTAATTGTTCAGTAAAATAATGCACTTCTCAGGAAGTGTGAAATACTGTTCCCGTTTATATAACTTAAGATTTTAAATTGATTGAATGTCTTTTTAACTTTAAAACCAGGTTGATTTGACAATATCTGTTTTCTTTAACGCCTGCGAAGCTATCTGAATTTTAAACAACCTGCGGCTGTTAACCCTTTGTGGGACCTTTCCATTTCATTTCAAATCTCAGTCTTTTCCAGGTTCACATTCATGGTTCAAATGATATATTTTTTCATTATAACCTGTTCCTCACACGAAGGTATTGAGAGACGAAGATCTGAGCGACGTGAAGTATCCAATTGGAGAGATGCATCCTGGCGACTGGAATCTCTCTCCACAGCTGCTTCCGGTGCTGCTTTCACAGCCGAAGAACCCCTCCAGTGTCCAAACAGGTGAAAGTTCATCCAGTAGAGGCGGCAGAAGGGAGTTCTGGGAGAAGTCAACTTAGTCACCTCGACTATACTGTGGGTAGCTGAAGAACAGGTGTCAAGGAGCAGATCATACTGAAAGGAAAATGTTGATACTAATAAAGAAAAAGGCAGATGTGCTGCTGGGAGATAGCGCCTTGTTTGCTTTTGGTGTGAGTGAGAATACAAATAGCAGACGATGGTTTTGTTTCAGCGACTGCTGGGCTATGGGCCCACCACGCTCCCGCTGCGCCAGTCCGCTCGTGGTTGAGCTATTCGCGGTCGGACATAAGGCAAAGTTTGAAGTATTCGGTAACAGATTGATCAACGTTCCCAGGGAGGTGAAACTTCTGCCCCGAACTTCTTTCTGTAAAAGTGATGCCAGTCACTCCCCACTTTCCCATCAGAACAACGTCACAGAAGAAATCACATCACCTTCACAGAACAACCATGCAGCACGAAAGCAAAATATACATTCTTCCTCACGCCAAAAGTAAACATAACGCACGATCCTGTTTGCTTTGCAGCAAATTTCTATTGTAGTCAAAACTCTATTGTAGTCTCATCCCGACATTAGTCCCAGGAATGAAGGAGACAGCATGACAAATTACAACATTGTAAATGTCACAAATAGGGAACCACAGAGAAAATGCTTTAAAATCTCAGCAAGTCTCCCAGCATCTGTAGGGAGAGAAAAGAGCTAATGTTTCGAGTCCAGGAGAACCTTTGTCAAAGCTGGACTGCAAACGCCATCCAGTAGTACCACACAGAGGGGCAATAGAGAGATATAACGATATCCAGTAATACCTCACAGGGGGGCAAAACGTTAATAAAGCATTAACTAGAAATAAATCACAATAGATACCGTGTTCCCAACTTCCCGTCTCGGACGGATGTGAACAACCCAACCAGCCAGACCGATGTACAACAAAAGAAGATTAATTTTAGCCGGAGTCCTGTGATCCATTTGAATTCCTCAACCAGAGTCATTAAGCAGATTATCGAGTCGTTACATGGGCTTCTGCCTGGAGGGTATTGCTGAGCGTATTTAAGCAGGAATCGCATGTCCTGAGACCAACACGTTTCCATTGAATGGGAGGGATTGGATCTTCCTGAGGTTGAAATATTGCGGGGGAAATTTAACCTCGTGGAGGAAAAGTCAATATCAGGAATGGGATTCAAACCCACGCCTCCAGCAGAGACTGCGACCTCAACGCAGACCGCTCGGCCATCCTAATTCGTTGTCTTCGAAGCTAAGATCCGTGCACAAATCGACTTAAAGTCTATCTTCATCGTTATTTCATTTCAAACAAGATATGCTTTTCCTACTTTTGAACACCTGCCAGAGTCCTGTGTCTGAGTGCCATCCTTGTCCAAACCGCTGGAAGTTTAAGGAGCTTCCCATTGCTGTATTGATCAGTTTGCTGTCATCAACAAGGCCCGAATTCCCGCTCTACCTGTTCCTCACACGAAGATATTGAAAGTCTAAGATCTTAGCGAATGAAGTATCTAATTGGAGAGTTGCGCTCTGGCGACTGCAATTCTCTCCACAGCTTCTTCCGGTGCTGCTTTCACAGACAATTAGCCGAAGAATCCCTCCAGTGCCCAATCAGGTGAACGTTAATGCAGTAGAGGCGGCAGAAGAGTGTGCTGGGAGAAGTCAACTTGGTCACCTCGACTGTACTGTGGTTAGCTGAAGAACAGGTGTCAAAGAGCGGATCAGACTGAAAGCAAAACTTTGATCCTAATAAAAAAATTGGCATCTGTGCTGCTGACAAGTAGCAACTTTTTCCGTTTGGTGTGAGTGAGAATACGAATAGCAGAGGATGGTTTCGATCAATCGACATCTGGGTTTTGGGCCCAGCACACTCCCGCGGTGCCATTCGGCTCGTAGCAAATAACTTTCGTGGTCGGACTTGAGGCAACGTTTGAGGAAATCTGTAATAACGTGATCAATGTCCCCAGAGAGGCGAAACTGCCGCCCCGAACTTCAGTTTATGAAGGTGATTCCAGTCACTCCCCACTTTCCCATCAGAACAACGTCCCAGAAGAAATCACATCACCATCACAGAACAACCATTCAGCACGAAAGTAAAGTATCTGAACTATGCTGACCAGAATCAGTGTGCTCAAACGTGTGTTCTTGTTGAAAGAAAAAAATGAGGAAGTGAATAGTTGTGTGGCTACCGCAGGGCAGTAATGTTGTAGCTCCTGGTTTAAGGAGCAGAGTGCCGCCGCGGAAGCGTGCTGGGCCATTAGCCCGAGTTCGAGGATATTCTCTGCTTTTAACATTCTCCCTCACACCAAAAGTTAACAAAACACACGTTCCTATTTGCTTTGCAGAAAATAGCTATCAGAAACTTTCTTGCAGTCTCATCCCGACATTAGTCCCAAGAATGAAAGAGACAGCATGACACATTACAACATTTTAAAGCTCACACATAGGGAACCACAGAGAAAATGCTTTAAAGTCTCAGCAGATCTGACAGCATCTGGAGGGAGAGAAATGAGCTGACGTTTCGTGTCCAGGTGACCCTTAGTCAAAGCTGCTCGGGAAACGTTATCCAGTCGTACCCCACAGAGGGGAAATATAGATATATAACGATATCCAGTAATAACTCACAGGGGGCCAATAAGGAAATAAAGTTTTATCGAGCAATGAATCTTGCTGGAGAAATTTAACCTCGTGGAGTAAAAGACAATATCAGGAGTGGGATTCGAACCCACGCCTCCAGAAGAGACTACCACCTGAACGCAGCGCCTTAGACCGCTCGGACATCCTGATGCGTTGACGCAAAAACTAAGATCCGTGCACAAATCGACTTAAAGTCTGTCTTCATCTTTTTTACATTTCAAACAAGACATGCTTTCCCTACTTTTGAACCCCAGCCAGAGTCCTGTATCTGAGTGCCATCCTTGTCCAAACCGCTGGTGGTTAAGGAGCTTCTCATTGCTGCATTGATCAGTTTCCTCTAATCAGCAAGGTCCGATATACCGCTCTATCTGTTCCTCAGACGAAGGTTTTGAAAGTCTAAGATCTGAGGACGTGAAGTATCTAATTGGAGAGTTGCATTCTGGCGACTGCATTCTCTCTCCACAGCTGCTTCCGGTGCTGCTCTCACAGACAAGTAGCCGAAGAACCCCTCCAGTGTCCAATCAGGTAAACGTTCATCCAGTAGAGGCGGCAGAAGAGTGTTCTGGGAGAAGTCAACTTAGTCACCTCGACTGTACTGTGGCTAGCTGAAGAACAGGTGTCAAAGAGTGGATAAGACTGAAAGCAAAACTTTGGTACCAATAAAGAAAAAGGCAGATGTGCTGCTGACAAATAGCAACTTTTTTCCGTTTGGTGTGATTGAGAGTACGAATAGCAGAGGATGGTTTCGATTCATCGACCTCTGGGTTATGGGCCCAGCACGCTTCCGTTGCGCCACTCTGCTCGGTGCTCTTTTGTTTTGTGGTCGGACTTGAGGCAAAGTTTGAGGAAGTCTGTAACAGCGTGATCAATGTTCCCAGAGAGATGAAACTGCTGCCCCGAACTTCATTTTATAAAGGTGATTCCAGTCACTCCCCACTTTCCCATCACAACAACGTCACAGAAGAAATCACATCACCTTCCACAGAACAACCATTCCGCACGAAAGTTAATTATCTGAACTGTGCTGACCAGTATCAGTGTGCTCAAACGTCTGTTCTTGTTGAAAGAAAAAAATGAAAAAGTGAATAATTGTGTGGTTATTGCAGGGCAGTAATGTTGTAGCTCCTGGTTTAAGGAGCAGAGTACGCAGCGGAAGCGTGCAGGGCTATTAGCCCGAGGTCGAGGAATCGAGGGTATTCTCTGCTATTTGCATTCTCCCTCACAACAAAAGTAAACATAACACACGTTCCTGTTTGCTTTGCAGCAAATAGCTATCAGAAACTTTCTTGCAGTCTCACCCCGGCATTAGTCCCAAGAATGAAAGAGACAGCATGACACATTACAACATTGTACAGCTCACACATAGGGAACCACAGAGAAAATGCTTTAAAGTCTCAGCAGATCTGACAGCATCTGGAGGGAGAGAAATGAGCTGACGTTTCGTGTCCAGGTGACCCTTAGTCAAAGCTGCTCGGGAAACGTTATCCAATCGTACCCCACAGAGGGGCAATATAGATATATAACGGTATCCAGTAATAACTCACAGGGGGCCAATAAGGAAATAAAGCTTTATCGAGCAATGAATCACAATAGAAACCGAGTCCCCAACTTCCCCTCTTGGACGGATGTGAACAATCCAACCTGCCAGACTATTTACAAGAGAAGACGAATTTTACCCTTCTCTTGGGATCAATATGAATTCCTCAACCAGACTCACCGAAGCAGATTGTCGAGTCATGAGCTGGGCTTTTGCCGGTGGGGTCTTGCTTTGCGTATTTAAGCGGGAATCTCATGTACTGAGACCAACGCTTTGCCATTGAAAGGGAGGTATTGGATCTTCCTGAGGTTGAAAATCTTGCTGGAGAAATTTAACCTCGTGGAGTAAAAGACAATATCAGGAGTGGGATTCGAACCCACGCCTCCAGAAGAGACTGCGACCTGAACGCAGCGCCTTAGACCGCTCGGCCATCCTGATGCGTTGACGCCAAAACTAAGATCCGTGCACAAATCGACTTAAAGTCTATCTTCATCTTTATTGCATTTCAAACAAGACATGCTTTCCCTACTTTTGAACCCCAGCCAGAGTCCTGTATCTGAGTGCCATCCTTGTCCAAACCGCTGGTGGTTAAGGAGCTTCTCATTGCTGCATTGATCAGTTTCCTCTAATCAGCAAGGTCCGATATACCGCTCTATCTGTTCCTCAGACGAAGGTTTTGAAAGTCTTAGATCTGAGGGCGTGAAGTATCTAATTGGAGAGTTGCATTCTGGCGACTGCAATCTCTCTCCACAGCTGCTTCCGGTGCTGCTCTCACAGACAAGGAGCCGAAAAACCCCTCCACTGTCCAATCAGGTAAACGTTCATCCAGTAGAGGCGGCAGAAGAGTGTTCTGGGAGAATTCAACTTAATCACCTCGACTGTACTGTGGCTAGCTGAAGAACAGGTGTCAAAGAGCGGATAAGACTGAAAGCAAAACTTTGGTACCAATAAAGTAAAAGGCAGATGTGCTGCTGACAAATAGCAACTTTTTTCCGTTTGGTGTGATTGAGAGTACGAATAGCAGAGGATGGTTTCGATCCATCGACCCCTGGGTTATGGGCCCAGCACGCTTCCGCTGCGCCACTCTGCTCGGTGCTCTTTTTTTTTTTGTGGTCGGACTTGAGGCAAAGTTTGAGGAAGTCTGTAACAGCGTGATCAATGTTCCCAGAGAGATGAAACTGCTGCCCCGAACTTCATTTTATAAAGGTGATTCCAGTCACTCCCCACTTTCCCATCAGAACAACGTCACAGAAGAAATCACATCACCTTCCACAGAACAACCATTCCGCACGAAAGTTAATTATCTGAACTGTGCTGACCAGTATCAGTGTGCTCAAACGTCTGTTCTGGTTGAAAGAAAAAAATGCGGAAGTGAATAATTGTGTGGTTACCGCAGGGCAGTAATGTTGTAGCTCCTGGTTTAAGGAGCAGAGTGCGCAGCGGAAGCGTGCAGGGCAATTGGCCCGAGGTCGAGGAATCGAGGGTATTCTCTGCTAATTGCATTCTCCCTCACAACAAAAGTAAACATAACACATGTTCCTGTTTTCTTTGCAGCAAATAGCTATCAGAAACTTTCTTGCAGTCTCATCCCGGCATTAGTCCCAAGAATGAAAGAGACAGCATGACATATTACAACATTGTAAAGCTCACACATAGGGAATCACAGAGAAAATGCTTTAAAGTCTCAACAGATCTGACAGCATCTGGAGGGAGAGAAATGAGCTAAGGTTTCGAGTCCAGGTGACCCTTAGTCAAAGCTGCACGGGAAACGTTATCCAGTCGTACCCCACAAAGGGGCAATATAGATATATAACGGTATCCAGTAATAACTCACAGGGGGCCAATAAGGAAATAAAGCTTTATCGAGTAATGAATCACAATAGAAGCCGAGTCCCCAACTTCCCATCTTGGACGGATGTGAACAATCCAACCTGCCAGACTATTTACAAGAGAAGACGAATTTTACCCTTCTCTTGGGATCAATATGAATTCCTCAACCAGACTCACCGAAGCAGATTGTCGAGTCATGAGCTGGGCTTTTGCCGGTTGGGTCTTGCTGTGCGTATTTAAGCGGGAATCTCATGTACTGAGACCAACGCTTTTCCATTGAAAGGGAGGTATTGGATCTTCCTGAGGTTGAAAGTCTTGCTGGAGACTGAAAGCAAAACTTTGGTACCAATAAAGTAAAAGGCAGATGTGCTGCTGACAAATAGCAACTTTTTTCCGTTTGGTGTGATTGAGAGTACGAATAGCAGAGGATGATTTCGATCCATCGACCCCTGGGTTATGGGCCCAGCACTCTTCCGCTGCGCCACTCTGCTCGGTGCTCTTTTTTTTTTGTGGTCGGACTTGAGGCAAAGTTTGAGGAAGTCTGTAACAGCGTGATCAATGTTCCCAGAGAGATGAAACTGCTGCCCCGAACTTCATTTTATAAAGGTGATTCCAGTCACTCCCCACTTTCCCATCAGAACAACGTCACAGAAGAAATCACGTCACCTTCCACAGAACAACCATTCCGCACGAAAGTTAATTATCTGAACTGTGCTGACCAGTATCAGTGTGCTCAAACGTCTGTTCTGGTTGAAAGAAAAAAATGCGGAAGTGAATAATTGTGTGGTTACCGCAGGGCAGTAATGTTGTAGCTCCTGGTTTAAGGAGCAGAGTGCGCAGCGGAAGCGTGCAGGGCAATTGGCCCGAGGTCGAGGAATCGAGGGTATTCTCTGCTATTTGCATTCTCCCTCACAACAAAAGTAAACATAACACACGTTCCTGTTTTCTTTGCAGCAAATAGCTATCAGAAACTTTCTTGCAGTCTCATCCCGGCATTAATCCCAAGAATGAAAGAGACAGCATGACATATTACAACATTGTAAAGCTCACACATAGGGAATCACAGAGAAAATGCTTGAAAGTCTCAACAGATCTGACAGCATCTGGAGGGAGAGAAATGAGCTAAGGTTTCGAGTCCAGGTGACCCTTAGTCAAAGCTGCACGGGAAACGTTATCCAGTCGTACCCCACAGAGGGGCAATATAGATATATAACGGTATCCAGTAATAACTCACAGGGGGCCAATAAGGAAATAAAGCTTTATCGAGTAATGAATCACAATAGAAGCCGAGTCCCCAACTTCCCCTCTTGGACGGATGTGAACAATCCAACCTGCCAGACTATTTACAAGAGAAGACGAATTTTACCCTTCTCTTGGGATCAATATGAATTCCTCAACCAGACTCACCGAAGCAGATTGTCGAGTCATGAGCTGGGCTTTTGCCGGTGGGGTCTTGCTGTGCGTATTTAAGCGGGAATCTCATGTACTGAGACCAACGCTTTTCCATTGAAAGGGAGGTATTGGATCTTCCTGAGGTTGAAAGTCTTGCTGGAGAAATTTAACCTCGTGGAGTAAAAGACAATATCACGAGTGGGATTCGAACCCACGCCTCCAGAAAAGACTGCGACCTGAACGCAGCGCCTTAGACCGCTCGGCCATCCTGATGCGTTGACGCAAAAACTAAGATCCGTGCACAAATCGACTTAAAGTCTGTCTTCATCTTTATTGCATTTCAAACAAGACATGCTTTCCCTACTTTTGAACCCCAGCCAGAGTCCTGTATCTGAGTGCCATCCTTGTCCAAACCGCTGGTGGTTAAGGAGCTTCTCATTGCTGCATTGATCAGTTTCCTCTAATCAGCAAGGTCCGATATACCGCTCTATCTGTTCCTCAGACGAAGGTTTTGAAAGTCTAAGATCTGAGGGCGTGAAGTATCTAATTGGAGAGTTGCATTCTGGCGACTGCAATCTCTCTCCACAGCTGCTTCCGGTGCTGCTCTCACAGACAAGGAGCCGAAAAACCCCTCCACTGTCCAATCAGGTAAACGTTCATCCAGTAGAGGCGGCAGAAGAGTGTTCTGGGAGAAGTCAACTTAATCACCTCGACTGTACTGTGGCTAGCTGAAGAACAGGTGTCAAAGAGTGGATAAGACTGAAAGCAAAACTTTGGTACCAATAAAGAAAAAGGCAGATGTGCTGCTGACAAATAGCAACTTTTTTCCGTTTGGTGTGATTGAGAGTACGAATAGCAGAGTATGGTTTCGATCCATCGACCTCTGGGTTATGGGCCCAGCACGCTTCCGTTGCGCCACTCTGCTCGGTGCTCTTCTGCTTTGTGGTCGGACTTGAGGCAAAGTTTGAGGAAGTCTGTAACAGCGTGATCAATGTTCCCAGAGAGATGAAACTGCTGCCCCGAACTTCATTTTATAAAGGTGATTCCAGTCACTCCCCACTTTCCCATCACAACAACGTCACAGAAGAAATCACATCACCTTCCACAGAACAACCATTCCGCACGAAAGTTAATTATCTGAACTGTGCTGACCAGTATCAGTGTGCTCAAACGTCTGTTCTGGTTGAAAGAAAAAAATGAGGAAGTGAATAATTGTGTGGTTACTGCAGGGCAGTAATGTTGTAGCTCCTGGTTTAAGGAGCAGAGTACGCAGCGGAAGCGTGCAGGGCTATTAGCCCGAGGTCGAGGAATCGAGGGTATTCTCTGCTATTTGCATTCTCCCTCACAACAAAAGTAAACATAACACACGTTCCTGTTTGCTTTGCAGCAAATAGCTATCAGAAACTTTCTTGCAGTCTCATCCCGGCATTCGTCCCAAGAATGAAAGAGACAGCATGACACATTACAACATTGTACAGCTCACACATAGGGAACCACAGAGAAAATGCTTTAAAGTCTTAGCAGATCTGACAGCATCTGGAGGGAGAGAAATGAGCTAAGGTTTCGAGTCCAGGTGACCCTTAGTCAAAGCTGCACGGGAACCGTTATCCAGTCGTACCCCACAGAGGGGCAATATAGATATATAACGATATCCAGTAATAACTCACAGGGGGCCAATAAGGAAATAAAGCTTTATCGAGTAATGAATCACAATAGAAGCCGAGTCCCCAACTTCCCCTCTTGGACGGATGTGAACAATCCAACCTGCCAGACTATTTACAAGAGAAGACGAATTTTACCCTTCTCTTGGGATCAATATGTATTCCTCAACCAGACTCACCGAAGCAGATTGTCGAGTCATGAGCTGGGCTTTTGCCGGTGGGGTCTTGCTGTGCGTATTTAAGCGGGAATCGCATGTACTGAGACCAACGCTTTTCCATTGAAAGGGAGGTATTGGATCTTCCTGAGGTTGAAAGTCTTGCTGGAGAAATTTAACCTCGTGGAGTAAAAGACAATATCAGGAGTGGGATTCGAACCCACGCCTCCAGAAGAGACTGCGACCTGAACGCAGCGCCTTAGACCGCTCGGCCATCCTGATGCGTTGACGCAAAAACTAAGATCCGTGCACAAATCGACTTAAAGTCTTTCTTCATCTTTATTACATTTCAAACAAGACATGCTTTCCCTACTTTTGAACCCCAGCCAGAGTCATGTATCTGAGTGCCATCCTTGTCCAAACCGCTGGTGGTTAAGGAGCTTCTCATTGCTGCATTGATCAGTTTCCTCTAATCAGCAAGGTCCGATATACCGCTCTACCTGTTCCTCAGACGAAGGTTTTGAAAGTCTAAGATCTGAGGGCGTGAAGTATCTAATTGGAGAGTTGCATTCTGGCGACTGCAATCTCTCTCCACAGCTGCTTCCGGTGCTGCTCTCACAGACAAGCAGCCGAAGAACCCCTCCAGTGTCCAATCAGGTGAACGTTCATCCAGTAGAGGCGGCAGAAGAGTGTTCTGGGAGAAGTCAACTTAATCACCTCGACTGTACTGTGGCTAGCTGAAGAACAGGTGTCAAAGAGTGGATAAGACTGAAAGCAAAACGTTGGTACCAATAAAGAAAAAGGCAGATGTGCTGCTGACAAATAGCAACTTTTTTCCGTTTGGTGTGATTGAGAGTACGAATAGCAGAGGATGGTTTCGATCCATCGACCTTTGGGTTATGGGCCCAGCACGCTCCCACTGCGCCACTCTGCTCAGCGGTCTTTTTTTTTGTGGTCGGACTTGAGGCAAAGTTTGAGGAAGTCTGTAACAGCGTGATCAATGCTCCCAGAGAGATGAAACTGCTGCCCCGAACTTCATTTTATAAAGGTGATTCCAGTCACTCCCCACTTTCCCATCAGAACAACGTCACAGAAGAAATCACATCACCTTCCACAGAACAACCATTCCGCACGAAAGTTAATTATCTGAACTGTGCTGACCAGTATCAATGTGCTCAAAAGTCTGTTCTTGTTGAAAGAAAAAAATGAGGAAGTGAATAATTGTGTGGTTACCGCAGGGCAGTAATGTTGTAGCTCCTGGTTTAAGGAGATGAGTACGCAGCGGAAGCGTGCAGGGCTATTAGCCCGAGGTCGAGGAATCGAGGGTATTCTCCGCTATTTGCATTCTCCCTCACAACAAAAGTAAACATAACACGCGTTCCTGTTTGCTTTGCAGTAAATAGCTATCAGAAACTTTCTTGCAGTCTCATCCCGACATTAGTCCCAAGAATGAAAGAGACAGCATGACACATTACAACATTGTAAAGCTCACACATAGGGAACCACAGAGAAAATGCTTTAAAGTCTCAGCAGATCTGACAGCATCTGGAGGGAGAGAAATGAGCTGACGTTTCGTGTCCAGGTGACCCTTAGTCAAAGCTGCTCGGGAAACGTTATCCAGTCGTACCCCACAGAGGGGCAATATAGATATATAACGGTATCCAGTAATAACTCACAGGGGGCCAATAAGGAAATAAAGCTTTATCGAGTAATGAATCACAATAGAATCCGAGTCCCCAACTTCCCCTCTTGGACGGATGTGAACAATCCAACCTGCCAGACTATTTACAAGAGAAGAAGAATTTTACCCTTCTCTTGGGATCAATATGAATTCCTCAACCCGACTCACCGAAGCAGATTGTCGAGTCATGAGCTGGGCTTTTGCCCGTGGGGTCTTGCTGTGCGTATTTAAGCGGGAATCTCGTGTACTGAGACCAACGCTTTTCCATTGAAAGGGAGGTATTGGATCTTCCTGAGGTTGAAAATCTTGCTGGAGAAATTTAACCTCGTGGAGTAAAAGACAATATCAGGAGTGGGATTCGAACCCACGCCACCAGAAGAGACTGCGACCTGAACTGAGACAGCGCCTGAGACCGCTCAGCCACCCTGGTGCGTTGACGCAAAAACTAAGATCCGTGCACAAATCGACTTAAAGTCTGTCTTCATCTTTATTACATTTCAAACAAGACATGCTTTCCCTACTTTTGAACCCCAGCCAGAGTCCTGTATCTGAGTGCCATCCTTGTCCAAACCGCTGGTGGTTAAGGAGCTTCTCATTGCTGCATTGATCAGTTTCCTCTAATCAGCAAGGTCCGATATACCGCTCTATCTGTTCCTCAGACGAAGGTTTTGAAAGTCTAAGATCTGAGGACGTGAAGTATCTAATTGGAGAGTTGCATTCTGGCGACTGTAATCTCTCTCCACAGCTGCTTCCGGTGCTGCTCTCACAGACAAGTAGCCGAAGAACCCCTCCAGTGTCCAATCAGGTGAACGTTCATCCAGTAGAGGCGGCAGAAGAGTGTTCTGGGAGAAGTCAACTTAATCACCTCGACTGTACTGTGGCTAGCTGAAGAACAGGTGTCAAAGAGTGGATAAGACTGAAAGCAAAGCTTTGGTACCAATAAAGAAAAAGGCAGATGTGCTGCTGACAAATAGCAACTTTTTTCCGTTTGATGTGATTGAGAGTACGAATAGCAGAGGATGGTTTCGATCCATCGACCTCTGGATTATGGGCCCAGCACGCTTCCGCTGCGCCACTCTGCTTGGTGCTCTGTTATTTTTGTGGTCGGACTTGAGGCAAAGTTTGAGGAAGTCTGTAACAGCGTGATCAATGTTCCCAGAGAGATGAAACTGCTGCCCCGAACTTCATTTTATAAAGGTAATTCCAGTCACTCCCCACTTTCCCATCAGAACAACGTCACAGAAGAAATCACATCACCTTCCACAGAACAACCATTCCGCACGAAATTTTATTATCTGAACTGTGCTGACCAGCATCAGTGTGCTCAAACGTCTGTTCTTGTTGAAAGAAAAAAATGAGGAAGTGAATAATTGTGTGGTTACCGCAGGGCAGTCCTGTTGTAGCTCCTGGTTTAAGGAGCTGAGTACGCAGCGGAAGCGTGAAGGGCTATTAGCCCGAGGTCGAGGAATCGAGGGTATTCTCTGCTATTTGCATTCTCCCTCACAACAAAAGTAAACATAACACGCGTTCCTGTTTGCTTTGCAGTAAATAGCTATCAGAAACTTTCTTGCAGTCTCATCCCGACATTAGTCCCAAGAATGAAAGAGACAGCATGACACATTACAACATTGTAAAGCTCACACATAGGGAACCACAGAGAAAATGCTTTAAAGTCTCAGCAGATCTGACAGCATCTGGAGGGAGAGAAATGAGCTGACGTTTCGTGTCCAGGTGACCCTTAGTCAAAGCTGCTCGGGATACGTTATCCAGTCGTACCCCACAGAGGGGCAATATAGATATATAACGGTATCCAGTAATAACTCACAGGGGGCCAATAAGGAAATAAAGCTTTATCGAGCAATGAATCACAATAGAAACCGAGTCCCCAACTTCCCCTCTTGGACGGATGTGAACAATCCAACCTGCCAGACTATTTACAAGAGAAGAAGAATTTTACCCTTCTCTTGGGATCAATATGAATTCCTCAACCAGACTCACCGAAGCAGATTGTCGAGTCATGAGCTGGGCTTTTGCCCGTGGGGTCTTGCTGTGCGTATTTAAGCGGGAATCTCGTGTACTGAGACCAACGCTTTTCCATTGAAAGGGAGGTATTGGATCTTCCTGAGGTTGAAAATCTTGCTGGAGAAATTTAACCTCGTGGAGTAAAAGACAATATCAGGAGTGGGATTCGAACCCACGCCTCCAGAAGAGACTGCGACCTGAACGCGGCGCCTTAGACCGCTCGGCCATCCTGACGCGTTGACGCAACAACTAATATCCGTGCAATTGCGAACACAGTGGGTCTAAAAAGCAGAGTGGCGCAACGCAGCGTGTTGCGCCCATAACCCAGAGGTCGATGGATCGAAACCATCCTCTGCTATTTATATTCTCAGTCACCCCAAAATTAAACATGACGCTATCACCCTGCGGCACATCCGCCTTTTCTTTTCAGTAGATTAGTATCAAAGTATTGCATCCAGTGTGAACGGGACATTTTCCCCAGGAATGAAGCAGACAGCATTACATCACTGTGAAGCTCAAAGTAACAAAATAGGGAAGCTCTTCAATTGACTCTCTCTGAGGAAACCAGAAAACATCTGCTGTGTTGTGTGAGTATTATTGGTGCCAATATCACATCTCCACTGACTGGAATGAGTTATGTTTTATTAACACAGTCATGTCATTTGGTAAAGATCAAACCGGGAGTTTTTCAGTGTTTTCAAATCCTTTAACAGCGAGAAGGGGAAAAGTTTATATAATAACTTCCAGGAGTACCCCACAGAGGGGCAATAAGCATATATAACAATATCCAATAAAAAAACTACTATAGAAACCGAGATCAAACTTTCGCCACTCGGACGGATGTGAACAATCCACCCAGACTATTTAGAACAAGCGAAGATTCCTGCCTCCAGCTACCTCATTTTCTCCAGCTCTCTTCCTCAGCTCGAAACACACGAAATCACGCAAACGCCTCCGATCAAATTATTATTGCGATGGCCGGGAATCGCACCCGGATCAACTGCTTGGAAGGCAGCGATGCTCACCAGTATCCCCCCATCACATACCGCCGAAGGTTGAGTCCTTTTGATGCTTTGCATTAGTTTGATAAATTGTTTCGTAAACGAAGTCTTACTATGTTTATGTTATTTCACTCCAATTTGAAATGCTCCTGAAAGAAAGTGTCCGTGTCGCACTGCTCCCTGTCAGCAAGGAGATGGCACCAGTCCACAATAAATGTATGTATTTCTGATGTTCTGTGTGTCATTACATAGGACTCTTGCTCTGGCCTGAGACCTTACCTTGTCCTTGTGGCCTGATGCTACCGTTTGCACCCTGGTTAAGTAATCATAGAATGCCTCCAGTGCAGAAGTAGACCATTCAGCCCATCCAGTCTGCACCGACCCACGGAAAGATCACCCCAACACGGCCCAATCATCTCCGAACCGTTTGGATACATCAGGTGTCAGTCTCCTCTGGAGACCAGGGTTCAATCCCACTCCTGACATTGACATTGATTCTCAGCTGCGATAAAATGCCAGATGTCCCGGGTTCAAAAATCCGGGCGAGCCCGGATGGTGTCACTGACTGAAATCGGGAGGAGGTTTGAGCTCCCGGGAAGTTATTGCAGCGAATATATCAGTGCAGAACACGTGAAGAAACGGACAGGGTATTTAAAGGTCGTTTGATCATGGTGTGGGATTCTGAATTTCTCCTCAAGTAAAAGCAGACGCACGCTTTTGCATCGGCGCAGCTGGCTGAATACAATGGTTATTTGTACCTGATAAGCCTCTGATCTGATCAATGCGCTTTCGGGGTGAGGTGGCCGAGTGGTTAAGGGGACGGTCTGCTAATCCATTGTGCTCTGCATGCGTGGGTTCGAAACCCATCATTGTCGATTTTCCATCCTGCTTTCTCCCAGTGGGACTCATTTTCCAAAGTTTCTGCAATCACCGATGTGACAATCCAGTCCAAGTTGTGAGGCCGGATTGCATCGAGTTAGAACATAGAACATAGAACGGTACAGGCCCTTCGGCCCACGATGTTGCACCGAAACGAAAGCCATCTAACCGACACTATGCCATTATCATCCATATGTTTATCCAATAAACATTTAAATGCCCTCAATGTTGGCGAATTCACTACTGTTGCATTCCACGGCCTCACTACTCTTTGCGTAAAGAACCTACCTCTGAACTCTGTCCGATATCTATTACCCCTCAGTTCAAAGCTATGTCCCCTCGTGCAAGCCATTTCCATCCGCGGGAGAAGGCTCTCACTGTCCACCCTATCTAACCCCCTGATCATTTTGTATGCCTCTATTAAGTCTCCTCTTCTCTCCAACGAAACCAACATCAAGTCCATCAGACTTTCCTCATAAGATTTTCCCTCCATACCAGGCAACATCCTGGTAAATCTCCTCTGCACCCGCTCCAAAGCCTCCACGTCCTTCCTATAATGCGGTGACCAGAACTGTACGCAATACTCCAAATGCGGCCGAACCAGAGTTCTGTACAGCTGCAACATGACCTCCCGACTCCGGAACTCAATCCCTCTACCAATAAAGGCCAACACTCCATAGGCCTTCTTCACAACCCTATCAACCTGGGTGGCAACTTTCAGGGATCTATGTACATGGACACCTAGATCCCTCTGCTCATCCACACTTTCAAGAACTTTACCATTAGCCAAATATTCCGCATTCCTGTTATTCCTGCCAAAGTGAATCACCTCACACTTCTCTACATTAAACTCCATTTGCCACCTTTCAGCCCAGCTCTGCAGCTTATCTATAATCCCTCTGTAACCTGCTACATCCTTCCACACTATCGACAACACCACCGACTTTAGTATCGTCTGCAAATTTACTCACCCACCCTTCTGCGCCTTCCTCTAGGTCATTGATAAAAATGACAAACAGCAACGGCCCCAGAACAGATCCTTGTGGTACTCCACTTGTAACTGAACTCCATTCTGAACATTTCCCATCAACCACCACCCTCTGTCTTCTTTCAGCTAGCCAATTTCTGATCCACATCTCTAAATCACCCTCAATCCCCAGCCTCCGTATTTTCTGCAATAGCCTACCGTGGGGAACCTTACCAAACGCTTTGCTGAAATCCATATACACTACATCAACTGCTCTACCCTCATCTATCTGTTCAGTCACCTTCTCAAAGAACTCAATAAGGTTTGTGAGGCACGACCTACCCTTCACAAAGCCATGCTGACTATCCCTGATCATATTATTCCTATCTAGATGATTATAAATCTTGTCTCTTATAATCCCCTCCAAGACTTTACCCACTACAGACGTGAGGCTCACCGGTGTATAGTTGCCGGGGTTGTCTCTGCTCCCCTTTTTGAACAAAGGGACCACATTTGCTGTCCTCCAGTCCTCTGGCACTATTCCTGTAGCAAATGCTGGAATGGGTATTAAGGGCGCTGGTTACATCACTGCTGGAGTTTTCCATATCACTTGACATGTGCGACATGATTGACAAAATTTAACTACATCTTTATGTAGTCCAGGCCAATAAAAATGTTCCTGGATTTTAGCTTGAGTTTTCCCTTTTCCCAAATGACCTCCCACTGGTACCTCATGTGCAACTCGCAACACCTCTTTTGTATACCCTACCGGCAATACTACTTGATGAACTTCTGCCCATTTTTCTTCCGCCTGCATATGTACACGTCTCCATTTTCTCATTAGGACATCATTTTTACGGGAATAACACTCTGGTATACTCTCAGATTCCTCTTCCGTTTATGCTTTCTGATATATCCGTTTCATTTCGACATCTTTCCGTTGTAACTCCGCCAATTTTCCTGAACTAAAAATATCCGCCCCATCCTCCACCTGTTCTTGTTCTTTTTCAACCATCTGATCAAAAATCGTTTCGGATAATTGCACTTCAACTTCATCTTCACTCTTTGATTTCTCATCTTGTCTTAGCCTGTGACTTTGCGACCTTGTTACTACACAATCCGGAAAAATCCCAGGATCTTCGTCCTTCAACACTTCAGTTGTCTGATTTTCCACTGGTTTATCAACCACGGTAGGCATCACTCCCATCTGCGATGCAGCTATACATTACCCAAGATAAACTGTATTCCTGGACAAGATAGTTTATCTATTACTCCGACTAGCACTTCCCTTCATTGGACTTTCCAACCTTACCTTATATAATGGAACGCTACTCCTCTCACACTGAATTCCACATATCACCACCTTTTCTGGCAACATTCTTCCCAAACTACATAATTCCTCATCTCTTACAATTAAAGATTGACTAGCTACTGTATCTCTTAAAATTGTGACTTATTTACCTGCTCCTCCTGATACACATGAGTAAACTTTACCCAGACAACTAAATTCTTTAAATACATCTGGCACCTTCTTAACAATTACTTCCTTAACAGGCTGTACAATTGTTTGCACCTCCTTCACTTCCCTTGGGCTTTCCTTTACCACTCTAACAAACCCCACCGTCTTATCCTGTTTTACCACATCAACCTTCTCAGTGCTTTTCTTCAACCATCAACACTGTGACTTTACATGGCCTAGTTTATTACAGTGAAAACATTTGAAACTTTTCAGTTCTTTTCCAACTTCCTGGATGTCTTTTTTAATCTGAGGTACTCTCTCTTTATTGTCTGCCATCAGATCACCTTTACCTTTACCACTTGAGTATTTCTCATGTCCCCAGTTTCTATCCCTCACCGGCTGAAACTGATGTCGGAAACCAATCTTTGATTTATGAACAAATTCATAATCATCTGCCGTTTCCGCTGCTAATCTCGCAGTTTTAACCCCCTGTTCTTCCACATGAGTTCTCACTACATCAGGAATTGAATTTTTAAACTCCTTCAAACGTATTATTTCTCTGAGAGCTTCATACGTTTGATCTATTTTCAAAGCCCTTATACACCTATCAAAATTACTCTGTTTCAGCCTTTCAAACTCCATGTATGTTTGACCAAATTCTGTCCATAAATTTCTAAACCTTTGTCTGGAAGCTTCCGGCATTAGCTCATATACACTCAAGATGGGTTTCTTCACCTCCTCATACGTTCCAGATACCTCATCCGGTAGTGATGCAAACACTTCACTCGCTCTACCTACCAGCTTTGTTTGAATCAGTAACACCCAGATGTCCTGCAGCCATTTCATTTGTTTCGCTACCTTCGCAAATGAAATGAAAAAGGCTTCCACTTCCTTCTCGTCAACGGTTGGTAATGCTTGGACATATTTAAATAGATTCCCACCAAGCCTTCGACTATGACGCTCTTTCTCACTATCCTCATCGCTATCATCCAACTGTACGTTTCCCTTCACATCTGCCAATTTTTACAGATTGTCAAGTTTCATGGCCATTTTCTGAAGTTCAAACTCCCTATCTTTATCTTTTTCCCTGATCTGTATTTCCCTTTCCTTTTCTTTTTGTTCTGCTAGGGCTATTCTTGCTTTTCTTCTTTCTTCTCGCTCCCTTTCTTTTTCCACTCTCTCTCTTTCTCTTTCTTTTTCCTCTCACTCTCTTTCTCTTCCTTTTTCCTTTCTCCCACTCTCGTATTCAAGCCGCTTTAATTCGTTCTCATGTTCCATTTGTTTCATTAGCAACTGAATTTTTGCCATTTCCAATGAGTCAAACTCTATCTCAGGCAACTTTAAATGCTTAACCACCGTCATAACTACCTCATCTTTTCGCATTTTGTCAGGTAATGTTAACTGCAATGTTCTTGCCAAATCTAACAGTCTGCTTTTCGTTCCTGTCCGTAAAGTAGTACGTGTGACATTCTCCACATCCAAAAACTTCTGGGCCTCTGAAAGAGCCATGGTTCACAACACTCTCCCCACTTAAACTAAAATACCACAGCGGAAAAGCAACAATCCTTCACTGTCTTTAAGTTCACAAAAGCCAATCCAATAGATAGACTTTTATCCCGGATGAGCCCCCAATTTTTATGGGCGAGGCGTTTTCAGAACCCCAAGATGTATCATGAAGTTCAACCAATCTCTCCCTTCAATGGATTTGTTGCTTTTCTTAGCATCTTAGCACATGGCTTTTTCCCTAGGTGTGGGATTACAATTATGGACACGTGGGTTTTTAAACACAAAAAACTGTTTATCCCATGAACTCAACTTAACATCTTAAATAAACATTGGATCTCTTAACACCCCTTACTTCAAAGATCACTCAGAAAATATTGCAATGGTAAATAATTCCTTAAAATGTGCCTTCAAACTTCCAAGCGACTTAACACCTTTAAACAGAATCACATCAGGCTAAAGGCTTTCCAATTATGAATTTAAATCTCCCAAATAATCCAGAGATCGTCCTTTATGTCAGAGGACCAGATCCCTGCAAACACAGACGCTCCCAAGCTCTTTTCAAATTTGCAGCTCTCTGGAAACACACAGACACACACAAGCTGCTTTTAAACTGAAACTAAAAACCTACAAAATAGCTGACCTAAAGCCCAGCTCCAACCACTCTCTGACATCACTGTTTTCTTCAATGTACATTGCTTAAATGTCCATGTCTTGAAGGTAAAGTCACATAACAGTACACTATGCAACCATGTGATTTATCTACCTTCTGTATCTGATTCGTCATTGTTTGCGATACGACTTACCACAGTGGTATCATCCACAAACTTATAGATTGAGTTGGAGGTAAATCCTGCCACACAGGATTTCCCTCCATATTCAGCGGGTCCGTTCATGACAAGACTGAAGAACGATCACTCGTCTATCCAATCAGTGAGGTTTGCCTCACTGTGAGACAAGATTAACAGAGAGAAAACCAGATGAATTAGTTTCAGATCACACGGCTATAATAGAACTGAATCATGAAAACCCCGCCTTCTCAGAATTCCAGTTCCAGCCTCCCGGGACAGGCGCCGGAATGTGGCGAGTCGGGCTTTTCACAGTAACTTCATTGAAGCCGACTTGTGACAATAAGCGATTATTATTATTATTATTGCTCCTCGCCTGAGGTATGGTGATCCTCAGGTTAAATCACCACCAGTCAGATCTCACCCTCAAAGGGCCTATGGTGATCAGGGACTTAATTTACTTTAGAACTGGATCAATGTATGACATTTCCAGGATGTGACTTCCCTCAGATTGGCCAAATGATTGACAGCCGGGAAATTAACGACCATTGAGGAGCTACTGCTACTTGAGGCTTGGTTGGTATGTTGGTTTTAAAGATTCATCATGAAATGTAGAGAGAAAAAGCCGGGAAAGTGGACATGAGGATTATCATGAAATCATTCAAATGTAAAAGGAGGCCATTCTGCCAATCGACTCGGCAACGATATTCTGAAAGAGCCCCTGTGTCCCCATCACATCCCTGTAACACTACCCACCTTTCTGAAGACTAAGGGGCAATTTAGCATGGACACTCCACCTACCCCGCACACATTTGGACTGTGCGAGGAAATCGCAGCACCCGGAGGAAACCCACACAGACACGGAGAGAAAGTGCAAACTCCACACAGTCAGTGACCAAAGGTTGGAATTGAACCCGGATCGCAGGCGCTGTGAGGTAGCCACTGTGACAACGTGCCACTGTATGAGTTCATAACACGTCATATATCAGATCAAGCATGATCTCATTGAAATACGGAGCATATTCGATGGGCTGAATGGCCTACTTCTGCTCCAACGTCTTATACCCTGATATTGTGTAAATGTGGACCGGGTCTTGTGTAAAACTCTTGTTAAACCAACACAGACACCGCGTGTCGACTGCATCTGATTATCTGGCGCAGAGAAGGTGAGTGTGGAACACGTGTCGTACCCATCAAACTCTGCTACTCACCTGACTGAGATTTGTTCTGTATCTGTAAATCACAGGTAGTGTTCGCGAGTGGAGGGAACACTTTGCACCTCAGTCTCTGGAACAGTTTGTGAGAGCAGGATTCCTTCATTATGAGTCAATATCTGGTACTGTATGTGAGGGCGGGATTCAGTTTCTATCAAACATTGGTACTGAATGTCACTGTGGAAATCTTTCTCTATCTATCAATCACAATTACTGTTTGGGAAAAGTGAGATTAATGCGTAACATCAGCACGGCTGTGACAGACAGAGAAAGACACACAGAAAAGCAGGAAGAGACTATCAGGCCGCACACACAATGACACAGAAAAGGTGCCGAGATGGAGAAAAAGGTGATTTAGGAAAATGTGTTTTCTGCTGCACACAGAGAGGCCCTGCTTGTAAATGTATATCCTGTTGTAACTGTGTAACTGTTCTCTCTGCTGTGTAACTGTGCTCTATGCTGTGTAACCGTGCTCTCTGCTGTGTAACTGTGCTCACTGCTGTGTAACTGTGCCTGCTGCTGTGTAACTGAGCTCTCCGCTGTGTAACTGAGCTCTCTGCTATGTAACTGAGCTCCCTGCTGTGTAACTGTGCTCTTTGCTGTGTAAACGTGCTCTCTGCTTTGTAACCGTGCTCTCTGCTGCGTAACTGTGCCTGCTGCTGTGTAACTGAGCTCTCCGCTGTGTAACTGAGCTCTCGGCTATGTAACTGAGCTCCCTGCTGTGTAACTGTGCTCTCTGCTGTGTAACTGTGCTCTCTGCTGTGTAACTGTGCTCTCTGCTGCGTAACTCTGCCTGCTGCTGTGTAACTAAGCTCTATGCTGTGTAACTGTGCTCTCTGTTATGTAACTGAGCTATCTGCTGTATAACCGTGCTCGCTGTTGTGTAACTGAGCTCTCTGCTATGTAACTGAGCTCTCTGCTGTGTAACTGTGCTGTCTGCTTTGTAACTGTGCTCTCTGCTGTGTAACTGTGCTCACTGCTGTGTAACTGTGCCTGCTGCTGTGTAACTGATCTCTCCGCTGTGTAACTGAGCTCTCTGCTATGTAACTGAGCCCCCTGCTGTGTAACTGTGCTCTCTGCTGTGTAACTGTGCTCTCTGCTGTGTAACTGTGCTCTCTGCTGCGTAACTCTGCCTGCTGCTGTGTAACTAAGCTCTCTGCTGTGTAACTGAGCTCTCTGTTATGTAACTGAGCTATCTGCTGTGTAACCGCGCTCGCTGTTGTGTAACTGAGCTCTCTGCTATGTAACTGAGCTCTCTGCTGTACAACCATGCTCTCTGCTTTGTAACTGTGCTCTCTGCTGTGTAACCGGGCTCTCTGCTGTGTAACCGTGCTCGCTGCTGTGTAACCGTGCTCTCTGCTGTGTAACTGTGCTCTCTGCTGTTACTGTGCTCTCTGCTTTGTAACTGTGCTCTCTGCTGTGTAACTGGGCTCTCTGCTGTGTAACTGAGCTCTCTGCAGTGTAACCTTGCTCCCTGCTGTGTAACTGTGCTCTCTGCTGTGTAACCGTGCTCTCTCCTATATAACTGAGCTCTCTGCTGTGTAACTGTGCTCTCTGTTGTGTAACTGAGCTCTCTGCTGTGTAACAGTGCTCTCGGCTGTGTAACTGAGCTCTCTGCTGTGTAACTGAGCTCTCTGCTGTGTAACTGAGCTCTCTGCTGTGTAACCGTGCTCGCTGCTGTGTAACTGTGCTCTCTGCTGTGTAACCTTGATCTCTGCTGTGGAACCGTGCTCTCTGCTGTGTAACCGTGCTCTCTGCTTTGTAACTGTGCTCTCTGCTGTGTAACCGGGCTCTCTGCTGTGTAACTGAGCTCTCTGCTGTGTAACTGAGCTCTCAGCTATGTAACTGAGCTCATTGCTTTGTAACCGAGCTCTCGGCTGAGTAACTGAGCTCTCTGCTGTGTAACTGAGCTCTCTGCTTTGTAACCGTGCTCTCTGCGGTGTAACTGAGCTCTCTGCTGTGTAACTGAGCTCTCTGCTGTGTAAACGTGCTCGCTGCTGTGTAACTGTGCTCTCAGCTGTGTAACAGAGCTCTCTGCTTTGTAACCGTGCTCTCTTCTGAGTAACTGAGCTCTCTGATGTGTAACTGAGCTCTCTGCTGTGTAACCGTGCTCGCTGCTGTGTAACGGTGCTCTCTGCTGTGTAACCTTGCTCTCTGCTGTGTAACTGCGCTCTCTGCTGTGTAACCGTGCTCTCTGCTGTGTAAACGTTTCTCTGCTATGTAACTGTGCTCTCTGCTGTGTAACTGAACTCTCTGCTATGCAACTGAGCACTCTGCTGTGTAACTGTGCTCTCTGCTGTGTAACTGAGCTCTCTGCTGTGTAACTGAGCTCGCTGCTGTGTAACTGAGCTCTCTGCTGTGTAACCGTGTTCACTGCTGTGTAACTGTGCTCTCTGCTGTGTATCCTTGCTCTCTGCTGTGTAACTGTACTCTCTGCTGTGTAACCGTGCTCTCTGCTGTGTAACCGTGCTCTCTGCTATGTAACTGTGCTCTCTGCTGTGTAACTGAGCTCTCTGCAGTGTAATTGTCCTCTCTGCTGTGTAACTGAGCTCTCTGCTGTGTAACTGTGCTCTCTGCTGTGTAACCGTGCTGTCTGCTGTGTAACTGTGCTCTCTGCTGTGTAACTGTGCTCTCTGCTGTGCACTGTGCTCTCGGCTGTGTAACCGTGCAGTCTGCTGTGTAACTCTGCACTCTGCTGTGTAACTGAGGTCTTTGCTGTTTACCGTGCTCCCTGCTGTGTAACCCTACTCTCTGCTGTGTAACTGTGCTCTCTGCTGTGTAACAGAGCTCTCTGCTGTGTAACTGAGGTCTTTGCTGTTTAACCGTGCTCTCTGCTGTGTAACCGTGCTCTCTGCTGTGTAACCGTGCTATCTGCTGTGTAACTGTGCTCTCTGCTGTGTAACTGAGCTCTCTGCTGTGTAACTGAGCTCTCTGCTGTGTAACCGTGCGGTCTGCTGTGTAACTGTGCTCTCCGCTGTGTAACTGTGCTCTCTGCTGTGTAACTGAGGTCTTTGCTGTTTAACCGTGCTCTCTGCTGTGTAACTGTGCTCTCTGCTGTGTAACTGAGCTCTCTGCTGTGCAACCGTGCTCTCTGCTGTGTAGCTGTGCTCTCTGCTGTGTAACCATGCTGTCTGCTGTGTAACTGTGCTCTCTGCTGTGTAACCGTGCTCTCTGATGAGTAACCGCGCTCTCTGCTATGTATCTGTGCTCTCTACTGTGTAACTGAGCTCTCTGCTATGTAACTGAGCTCTCTGCTGTGTAACTGTGCTCGCTGCTGTGTAACTGAGCTCTCTGCTGTGTAACTGAGCTCTCTGCTGTGTAACCGTGCTCGCTGCTGTGTAACTGTGCTCTCTGCTGTGTAACCGTGGTCTCTGCTTTGTAACTGTGCTACCTGCTGTGTAACCTGGCTCTCTGCTGTGTAACTGAGCTCTCTGCTTTGTAACCGTGCTCTCTGCGGTGTAACTGAGCTCTCTGCGGTGTAACTGAGCTCTCTGCTGTGTAACTGATCTCTCTGCTGTGTAACTGTGCTCTCTGCTGTGTAACTGAGCTGTCTGCTGTGTAATTGTGCTCTCTGCTGTGTAATTGAGCTCTCTGCTGTGTAACTGTGCTCTCTGCTGTGTAACCGTGCTGTCTGCTGTGTAACTGTGCTCTCTGCTGTGTAACTGTGCCCTCTGCTGTGCAACTGAGCTTTCTGCTGTGTAATTGTGCTCACTGCTGTGTAACTGTGCTCTCTGCTGTGTAACTGTGCTCTCTGCTGTGTAACTGTGCTCTCTGCTGTGTAAATGTGCTCTATGCTGTGTAACCTTGATCTCTGCTGTGTAACTGTGCTCTCTGCTGTGTAACTGTGCTGTCTGTTGTGTAACCGTGCTGGCTGCTGCTTAAATGTGCTCTCTGCTGTGTAACCTTGTTCTCTGCTGTGCAACTGTGCTCTCTGCTGTATAACCGTGCTCTCTGCTGTGCAACTGCGCTCTCTGCTATGTAACTGTGCTCTCTGCTGTGTAACTGTGCTCTCTGCTGTGTAACTGTGCTCTCTGCTGTGTAAATGTGCTCTTTGCTGTGTAACCGTGCTCTCTGCTATGTAACTGAGCTCTCTGCTGTGTAACTGTGCTCTCTGCTGTGTAACATTGCTCTCTGCTGTATAACTGTGCTCTCTGCTGTGTAACCGTGCTCTCTGCTGTGTAACCGTGCTCTCTGCTATGTAACTGTGCTCTCTGCTGTGTAACTGAGCTCTCTGCTATGTAACTGAGCTCTCTGCTGTGTAACTGCGCTCTCTGCTGTGTAACTGAGCTCTCTGCTGTGCAAGTTAGCTCTCTGCTGTGTTACTGAGCTCTCTGCTGTTTAACCGTGCTCGCTGCTGTGTAACTGTGCTTTCTGCTGTGTAACCTTGCTCTCTGCTGTGTAACTGTGCTCTCTGCTGTGTAACCGTGCTCTCTGCTGTGTAACCGTGCTCTCTGCTATGTTATGTAACTGTGCTCTCTGCTGTGTAACTGAGCTCTCTGCTGTGTAATTGTGCTCTCTGCTGTGTAACTGAGCTCTCTGCTGTGTAACTGAGCTCTCTGCTGTGTAACTGTGCTCTCTGCAGTATTACCGTGCTCTCTGCTGTGTAACCGTGCTCTCTGCTATGTAACTGTGCTCTCTGCTGTGTAAAAGTGCTCTCTGCTGTGTAACTGAGCTTTCTGCTGTGTAACTGTGCTCTCTGCTGTGTAACTGTGCTCTCGGCTGTGTAACCGTGCTCTCTGCTGTGTAACCGGGCTCTCTGCTATGTACCTGTGCTCTCTGCTGTGTAACTGAGCTCTCTGCTGTGTAATTGTGCTCTCTGCTGTGTAACTGAGCTCTCTGCTGTGTAACTGAGCTCTCTGCTGTGTAACTGAGCTCTCAGCTGTGTAACTGAGCTCTCTGCTTTGTAACCGTGATCTCTGCTGTGTAACTGAGCTCTCTGCTGTGTAACTGTGCTCTCTGCTGTGTAACTGTGCACTCTGCTGTGTAAATGTGATCTATGCTGTGAAACCTTGACCTCTGCTATGTAACTGAGCTCTCTGCTGTGTAACTGTGCTCTCTGCTGTGTAACAGAGCTCTCTGCTGTGTAACTGAGCTCTCTGCTGTGTAAATGAGCTCTCTGCTGTGTAACCGCGCTCGCTGCTGTGTAACTGTGCTCTCTGCTGTGTAACCTTGCTGTCTGCTGTGTAACTGTGCTCTCTGCTGTGTAACAGAGCTCTCTGCTGTGTAACAGAGCTCTCTGCTGTGTAACTGAGCTCTCTGCTGTGTAACCGTGCTCTCTGCTATGTAACTGTGCTCTCTGCTGTGTAACTGAGCTCTCTGCTATGTAACTGAGCTCTCTGCTGTGTAACTGTGCTCTCTGCTGTGTAACTGAGCTCTCTGCTGTGTAACTGAGCTCTCTGCTGTGTTACTGAGCTCCCTGCTGTTTAACCGTGCTGTCTGCTGTGTAACTGTGCTTTCTGCTGTGTAACCTTGCTCTCTGCTGTGTAACTGTGCACTCTGCTGTGTAACCGTGCTCTCTGCTGTGTAACAGTGCTCTCTGCTATGCTATGTAACTGTGCTCTCTGCTGTGTAACTGAGCTCTCTGCTGTGTAATTGAGCTCTCTGCTGTGTAACTGAGCTCTCTGCTGTGTAACTGAGCTCTCTGCTGTGTAAATGTGCTCTCTGCTGTGTTACCGTGCTCTCTGCTGTGTAACCGTGCTCTCTGCTATGTAACTGTGCTCTCTGCTGTATAAGTGAGCTCTCTGCTGTGTAATTGTGCTCTCTGCTGTGTAACTGAGCTCTGTGCTGTGTAACTCAGCTCTCTGCTGTGTAACTGAGCTCTCAGCTGTGTAACTGAGCTCTCTGCTTTGTAACCGTGATCTCTGCTGTGTAACTGAGCTCTCTGCTGTGTAACTGTGCTCTCTGCTGTGTAACTGTGCACTCTGCTGTGTAAATGTGCTCTATGCTGTGAAACCTTGACCTCTGTTATGTAACTGAGCTCTCTGCTGTGTAACTGTGCTCTCTGCTGTGTAACTGAGCTCTCTGCTGTGTAACTGAGCTCTCTGCTGTGTAACTGAGCTCTCTGCTGTGTAACCGTGCTCGCTGCTGTGTAACTGTGCTCTCTGCTGTGTAACCTTGCTCTCTGCTGTGTAACTGTGCTCTCTGCTGTGTAACCGTGCTCGCTGCTGTGTAACCGTGCTCTCTGCTATATAACTGAGCTCTCTGCTGTGTAACCGTACTCGCTGCTGTGTAACTGTGCTCTCTGATGTGTAACCTTGCTCTCTGCTGTGTAACTGTGCTCTCTGCTGTGTAACCGTGCTCTCTGCTGTGTAACTGAGCTCTCTGCTTTGTATCTGAGCTCTCTGCTGTGTAACTGAGCTCTCTGCTGTGTAACTGAGCTCTCTGCTGTGTAACCGTGCTCGCTGCTGTGTAACTGTGCTCTCTGCTGTGTAACCTTGCTCTCTGCTGTGTAACTGTGCTCTCTGCTGTGTAACCGTGCTCTCTGCTGTGTAACAGTGGTCTCTGCTATGTAACTGTGCTCTTTGCTGTGTAACTGTGCTCTCTGCTGTGTAACTGTGCTCTCTGCTGAGTAAATGTGCTCTCTGCTGTGTAACCTTGATCTCTGCTGTGTAACTGTGCTCACTGCTGTGTAACTGTTCTCTCTGTTGTGTAACCGTGCTGGCTGCTGTGTAACTGTGCTCTCTGCTGTGTAACTGTGCACCCTGTTGTGTAACTGCACACTCTGCTGTGTAACTGTGCTCTCTGCTGTGTAACTGTGCTCTCTGCTGTGTAACTGTGCTCTCTGCTGTGTAAATGCACACTCTGCTGTGTAACCTTGCTCTCTGCTATGTAACTGCACACTCTGCTGTGTAACTGAGCTCTCTGCTGTGTAACTGTGCTCTCTGCTGTTGAACTGTGCTCTCTGCTGTGTAACTGTGCTCTCTGATGTGTAACCGGGCTCTCTGGTGTGTAACTGAGCTCTCTTCTGTGTAACTGTGCTCTCAGCTGTGTAACTGAGCTCTCTGCTTTGTAACCGTGATCTCTGCTGTGTAACCGAGCTCTCTGCTGTGTAACTGAGCTCTCTGCTGTGTAACCTTGCTCGCTGCTGTGTAACTGTGCTCTCTGCTGTGTAACCTTGCTCTCTGCTGTGTAACTGTGCTCTCTGCTGCGTAACTGTGCTCTCTGCTGTGTAACCGTGCTCTCTGCTATGTAACTGTGCTCTCTGCTGTGTAACTGAGCTCTCTGCTATGTAACTGAGCTCTCTGCTGTGTAACTGTGCTCTCTGCTGTGTAACTGAGCTCTCTGCTGTGTAACTGAGCTCTCTCCTGTGTAACTGAACTCTCTGCTGTGTAACCGTGCTCGCCGCTGTGTAACTGTGCTCTCTGCTGTGTAACCTTGCTCTCTGCTTTGTAACTGTGCTCTCTGCTGTGTAACCGTGCTCGCTGCTGTGTAACTGTGCTCTCTGCTGTGTAACCTTGCTCACTGCTGTGTAACTGTGCTCTCTGCTGTGTAACTGAGCTCTCTGCTTTGTAACCGTGCTCTCTGCGGTGTAACTGAGCTCTCTGCGGTGTAACTGAGCTCTCTTCTGTGTAATTGTGCTCTCTGCTGTGTAACTGAGCTCTCTGCTGTGTAACTGTGCTCTCTGCTGTGTAACCGTGCTGTCTGCTGTGTAACTGTGCTCTCTGCTGTGTAACTGTGCTCTCTGCTGTGCAACTGAGCTTTCTGCTGTGTAATTGTGCTCACTGCTGTGTAACTGTGCTCTCTGCTGTGTAACTGTGCTCTCTGCTGTGTAACTGTGCTCTCTGCTGTGTAAATGTGCTCAATGCTGTGTAACCTTGATCTCTGCTGTGTAACTGTGCTCCCTGCTGTGTAACTGTGCTCTCTGTTGCGTAACCGTGCTGGCTGCTGCGTAAATGTGCTCTCTGCTGTGTAACCTTGTTCTCTGCTGTGTAACTGTGATCTCTGCTGTGTAACCGTGCTGTCCGCTGTGTAACTGTGCTCTCTTCTGTGTAATTGTGCTCAGTGCTGTGTAACTGTGCTCTCTGCTGTGTAACTGTGCTCTCTGCTGTGTAACCGTGCTCTCTGCTGTGTAACCGTGCTCTCTGCTATGTAACTGTGCTCTCTGCTGTGTAACCGTGCTGTCTGCTGTGTAACTGTGCTCTCTGCTGTGTAACCGTGCTGTCTGCTGTGTAACTGTGCTCTCTGCTGTGTAACTGTGCTCTCTGCTGTGTAACTGAGCTTTCTGTTGTGTAATTGTGCTCACTGCTGTGTAACTGTGCTCTCTGCTGTGTAACTGTGCGCTCTACTGTGTAACCGTGGTCTCTGCTTTGTAATCGTGCTCTCTGCTATGTAACTGTGCTCTCTGCTGTGTAACTGAGCTCTCTGCTGTGTAATTGTGCTCTCTGCTGTGTAACTGAGCTCTCTGCTGTGTAACTGAGCTCTCTGCTGTGTAACTGAGCTCTCAGCCGTGTAACTGAGCTCTCTGCTTTGTAACCGTGATCTCTGCTGTGTAACAGAGCTCTCTGCTGTGTAACTAAGCTATCTGCTGTGTAACCGTGCTCGCTGCTGTGTAACTGTGCTCTCTGATGTGTAACCTTGCTCTCTGCTGTGTAACTGTGCTCTCTGCTGTGCAACCGTGCTCTCTGCTGTGCAACTGAGCTCTCTGCTATGTAACTGTGCTCTCTGCTGTGTAACTGTGCTCTCTGCTGTGTAACTGTGCTCTCTGCTGTGTAAATGTGCTCTATGCTGTGTAACCTTGATCTCTGCTATGTAACTGAGCTCTCTGCTGTGTAACTGTGCTCTCTGCTGGGTAACTGAGCTCTCTGCTGTGTAACTGAGCTCTCTGCTGTGTAACCGTGCTCGCTGCTGTGTAACTGTGCTCTCTGCTGTGTAACCTTGCTCTCTGCTGTGTAACTGTGCTCTCTGCTGTGTAACCGTGCTCTCTGCTGTGTAACCGTGCTCTCTGCTATGTAACTGTGCTCTCTGCTGTGTAACTGAGCTCTCTGCTATGTAACTGAGCTCTCTGCTGTGTAACTGTGCTCTCTGCTGTGTAACTGAGCTCGCTGCTGTGTAACTGAGCTCTCTGCTGTGTTACTGAGCTCTCTGCTGTTTAACCGTGCTCGCTGCTGTGTAACTGTGCTCTCTGCTATGTAACTGTGCTCTCTGCTGTGTAACTGTGCTCTCTGCTGTGTAACCGTGCTCTCTGCTGTGTAACCGTGCTCTCTGCTGTGCTATGTAACTGTGCTCTCTGCTGTGTAACTGAGCTCTCTGCTGTGTAATTGTGCTCTCTGCTGTGTAACTGAGTTCTCTGCTGTGTAACTGAGCTCTCTGCTGTGTAACTGTGCTCTCTGCTGTGTTACCGTGCTCTCTGCTGTGTAACCGTGCTCTCTGCTATGTAACTGTGCTCTCTGCTGTGTAAAAGTGCTCTCTGCTGTGTAACTGGGCTTTCTGCTGTGTAATTGTGCTCACTGCTGTGCAACTGTGCTCAATGCTGTGTAACCGTGCTCTGTGCTGTGTAACCGTGCTCTCTGCTATGTAACTGTGCTCTCTGCTGTGGAACTGATCTCTCTGCTGTGTACTTGTGCTCTGTAACTGAGCTCTCTGCTGTGTAACTGAGCTCTCTGCTGTATAACTGAGCTCTCAGCTGTGTAACTGAGCTCTTTGCTTTGTAAACGTGATCTCTGCTGTGTAACTGAGCTCTCTGCTGTGTAACTGAGCTCTCTGCTGTGTAACTGAGCTCTCAGCTGTGTAACTGAGCTCTCAGCTGTGTAACTGAGCTCTCTGCTTTATAACCGTGATCCCTGCTGTGTAACTGAGCTCTCTGCTGTGTAACTGTGCTCTCTGCTGTGTAACTGTGCACTCTGTTGTGTAACCGTGCTCTCTGCTGTGTAACTGTGCTCTCTGCTGAGTAAATGTGCTCTCTGCTGTGTAACCATGATCTCTGCTGTGTAACTGTGCTCTCTGCTGTGTAACTGTGCACTCTGTTGTGTAACCGTGCTGGCTGCTGTGTAAATGTGCTCTCTGCTGTGTTACCGTGCTCTCTGCTGTGTAACCGTGCTCTCTGCTATGTAACTGTGCTCTCTGCTGTGTAACTGTGCTCTCTGCTGTGTAACTGAGCTTTCTGCTGTGTAATTGTGCTCACTGCTGTGTAACTCTGCTCTCTGCTGTATAACTGTGCTCTCTGCTGTGTAACCGTGCTCTCTGCTGTGTAACCGTGCTCTCTGCTATGTAACTGTGCTCTCTACTGTGTAACTGAGCTCTCTGCTGTGTAATTGTGCTCTCTGCTGTGTAACTGAGCTCTCTGCTGTGTAACTGAGCTTTCTGCTGTGTAACTGAGCTCTCAGCTGTGTAACTGAGCTCTCTGCTTTGTAACCGTGATCTCTGCTGTGTAACTGAGCTCTCTGCTGTGTAACTGTGCACTCTGCTGTGTAAACGTGCTCTATGCTGTGAAATCTTGACCTCTGCTATGTAACTGAGCTCTCTGCTGTGTAACTGTGCTCTCTGCTGTGTAACTGAGCTCTCTGCTGTGTAACTGAGCTCTCTGCTGTGTAACTGAGCTCTCTGCTGTGTAACCGTGCTCTCTGCTGTATAACTATGCTCTCTGCTGTGTAACTGTGCACTCTGCTGTGTAAGTGTGCTCTATGCTGTGAAACCTGGACCTCTGCTATGTAACTGAGCTCTCTGCTGTGTAACTGTGCTCTCTGCTGTGTAACTGAGCTCTCTGCTGTGTAACTGAGTTCTCTGCTGTGTAACCGTGCTCGCTGCTGTGTAACTGTGCTCTCTGCTGTGTAACCTTGCTCTCTGCTTTGTAACTGTGCTCTCTGCTGTGTAACCGTGCTCGCTGCTGTGTAACCGTGCTCTCTGCTATGTAACTGAGCTCTCTGCTGTGTATCCGTGCTCGCTGCTGTGTAACTGTGCTCTCTGATGTGTAACCTTGCTCTCTGCTGTGTAACTGTGCTCTCTGCTGTGTAACCGTGCTCTCTGCTGTGTAACTGAGCTCTCTGCTATGTAACTGAGCTCTTTGCTGTGTAACTGTGCTCTCTGCTGTGTAACTGAGCTCTCTGCTGTGTAACTGAGCTCTCTGCTGTGTAACTGGGCTCTCTGCTGTGTAACCGTGCTCGCTGCTGTGTAACTGTGCTAACTGCTGTGTAACCTTGCTCTCTGCTGTGTAACTGTGCTCTCTGCTGTGTAACCGTGCTCTCTGCAGTGTAACCGTGGTCTCTGCTATGTAACTGTGCTCTGTGCTGTGTAACTGTACTCTCTGCTGTGTAACCGTGCTCTCTGCTGAGTAAATGTGCTCTCTGCTGTGTAACCTTGATCTCTGCTGTGTAACTGTGCTCTCTGCTGTGTAACTGTGCTCTCTGTTGTGTAACCGTGCTGGCTGCTGTGTAAATGTGCTCTCTGCTGTGTTACCGTGCTCTCTGCTGTGTAACCGTGCTCTCTGCTATGTAACTGTGCTCTCTGCTGTATAACTGTGCTCTCTACTGTGTAACTGGGCTTTCTGCTGTGTAATTGTGCTCACTGCTGTGTAATTGTGCTCTCTGCTGTGTAACTGTGCTCTCTGCTGTGTAACCGTGCTCTCTGATGTGTAACCGTGCTCTCTGCTATGTAACTGTGCTCTCTGCTGTGTAACTGAGCTCTCTGCTGTGTAATTGTACTCTCTGCTGTGTAACTGAGCTCTCTGCTGTGTAACTGAGCTCTCTGTGTAAATGTGCTCTATGCTGTGAAACCTTGACCTCTGCTGTGTAACTGAGCTCTCTGCTGTGTAACTGTGCTCTCTGCTGTGTAACTGAGCTCTCTGCTGTGTAACTGAGCTCTCTGCTGTGTAACTGAGCTCACTGCTGTGTAACCGTGCTCGCTGCTGTGTAACTGTGCTCTCTGCAGTGTAACCTTGCTCTCTGCTGTGTAACTGTGCTCTCTGCTGTGTAACCGTGCTCGTTGCTGTGTAACCGTGGTCTCTGCTATGTAACTGTGCTCTGTGCTGTGTAACTGTGCTCTCTGCTGTGTAACTGTGCTCTCTGCTGAGTAAATGTGCTCTCTACTGTGTAACCTTGATCTCTGCTGTGTAACTGTGCTCTCTGCTGTGTAACTGTGCTCTCTGCTGTGTAATTGCACACTCTGCTGTGTAACCTTGCTCTCTGCTATGTAACTGCACACTCTGCTGTGTAACTGAGCTCTCTGCTGTGTAACTGTGCTCTCTGCTGTTGAACTGTGCTCTCTGCTGTGTAACTGAGCTCTCAGCTGTGTAACTGAGCTCTCTGCTTTGTAACCGTGATTTCTGCTGTGTAACTGAGCTCTCTGCTGTGTAACTGAGCTCTCTGCTGTGTAACCGTGCTCGCTGCTGTGTAACTGTGCTCTCTGCTGTGTAACCTTGCTTTCTGCTGTGTAACTGTGCTCTCTGCTGCGTAACTGTGCTCTCTGCTGTGTAACCGTGCTCTCTGCTATGTAACTGTGCTCTCTGCTGTGTAACTGAGCTCTCTGCTATGTAACTGAGCTCTCTGCTGTGTAACTGTGCTCTCTGCTGTGTAACTGAGCTCTCTGCTGTGTAACTGAGCTCTCTCCTGTGTAACTGAGCTCTCTGCTGTGTAAGCGTGCTCGCCGCTGTGTAACTGTGCTCTCTGCTGTGTAACCTTGCTCTCTGCTGTGTAACTGTGCTCTCTGCTGTGTAGCCGTGCTCGCTGCGGTGTAACTGTGCTCTCTGCTGTGTAACCATGCTCACTGATGTGTAACTGTGCTCTCTGTTGTGTAACCGTGCTCTCTGCTGTATAACCGTGCTCTCTGCTGTGTAACCGTGCTCTCTGCTATGCAACTGTGCTCTGTGCTGTGTAACTGAGCTCTCTGCTGTGTAACTGTGCTCTGTGCTGTGTAACAGAGCTCTCTGCTGTGTAACTGTGCTCTCTGCTGTGTAACCGTGCTGTCTGCAGTGTAACTGTGCTCTCTGCTGTGTAACCGAGCTCTCTGCTGTGTAACTGAGCTTTCTGCTGTGCAATTGTGCTCACTGCTGTGTAACTGTGCTCTCTGCTGTGTAACTGTGCTCTCTGCTGTGTAACTGTGCTCTCTGCTGTGTAAATGTGCTCTCTGCTGTGTAACCTTGCTCTCTGCTATGTAACTGCACACTCTGCTGTGTAACTGTGCTCTCTGCTGTGTAACTGAGCTTTCTGATGTGTAACTGTGTTCTCTGCTGTGTAACTGTGCTCTCTGCTGTGTAACTGTGCTCTCTGCTATTGAACTGTGCTCTCTGCTGTGTAACTGTTCTCTCTGCTGTGTAACCGTGCTCTCTGCTGTGTAACCGTGCTCTCCGCTATCCTATGTAACTGTGCTCTCTGCTGTGTAACTGAGCTCTCTGCTGTGTAATTGTGCTCTCTGCTGTGTAACCGTGCTCTCTGCTATGTGACTGTGCTCTCTGCTGTGTAACTGAGCTCTCTGCTGTGTAATTGTGCTCTCTGCTGTGTAACTGAGCTCTCTGCTGTGTAACTGTGCTCTCTCCTGTGTGACCGTGCTGTCTGCTGTGTAACTGTGCTCTCTGCTGTGTAACTGTGCTCTCTGCTGTGTAACTGAGCTCTCTGCTGTGTAACTGTGCTCTCTCCTGTGTGACCGTGCTGTCTGCTGTGTAACTATGCTCTTTGCTGTGTAACTGTGATCTCTGCTGTGTAACTGAGCTCTCTGCTTTGTAACCGTGATTTCTGCTGTGTAACTGAACTCTCTGCTGTGTAACTGAGCTCTCTGCTGTGTAACCGTGCTCGCTGCTGTGTAACTGTGCTCTCTGCTGTGTAACTTTGCTTTCTGCTGTGTAACTGTGCTCTCTGCTGCGTAACTGTGCTCTCTGCTGTGTAACCGTGCTCTCTGCTATGTAACTGTGCTCTCTGCTGTGTAACTGAGCTCTCTGCTATGTAACTGAGCTCTCTGCTGTGTAACTGTGCTCTCTGCTGTGTAACTGAGCTCTCTGCTGTGTAACTGAGCTCTCTCCTGTGTAACTGAGCTCTCTGCTGTGTAACCGTGCTCGCCGCTGTGTAACTGTGCTCTCTGCTGTGTAACCTTGCTCTCTGCTGTGTAACTGTGCTCTCTGCTGTGTAACCGTGCTCGCTGCGGTGTAACTGTGCTCTCTGCTGTGTAACCATGCTCACTGCTGTGTAACTGTGCTCTCTGTTGTGCAACCGTGCTCTCTGCTGTATAACCGTGCTCTCTGCTGTGTAACCGTGCTCTCTGCTATGCAACTGTGCTCTGTGCTGTGTAACTGAGCTCTCTGCTGTGTAACTGTGCTCTGTGCTGTGTAACAGAGCTCTCTGCTGTGTAACTGTGCTCTCTGCTGTGTAACCGTGCTGTCTGCAGTGTAACAGTGCTCTCTGCTGTGTAACTGTGCTCTCTGCTGTGTAACTGAGCTTTCTGCTGTGTAATTGTGCTCACTGCTGTGTAACTGTGCTCTCTGCTGTGTAACTGTGCTCTCTGCTGTGTAACTGTGCTCTCTGCTGTGTAAATGTGCTCTCTGCTGTGTAACCTTGCTCTCTGCTATGTAACTGCACACTCCGCTGTGTAACTGTGCTCTCTGCTGTGTAACTGAGCTTTCTGATGTGTAACTGTGTTCTCTGCTGTGTAACTGTGCTCTCTGCTGTGTAACTGTGCTCTCTGCTATTGAACTGTGCTCTCTGCTGTGTAACTGTTCTCTCTGCTGTGTAACCGTGCTCTCTGCTGTGTAACCGTGCACTCCGCTATCCTATGTAACTGTGCTCTCTGCTGTGTAACTGAGCTCTCTGCTGTGTAATTGTGCTCTCTGCTGTGTAACCGTGCTCTCTGCTATGTAACTGTGCTCTCTGCTGTGTAACTGAGCTCTCTGCTGTGTAATTGTGCTCTTTGCTGTGTAACTGAGCTCTCTGCTGTGTAACTGTGCTCTCTCCTGTGTGACCGTGCTGTCTGCTGTGTAACTGTGCTCTCTGCTGTGTAACTGTGCTCTCTGCTGTGTAACTGAGCTCTCTGCTGTGTAACTGTGCTCTCTCCTGTGTGACCGTGCTGTCTGCTGTGTAACTGTGCTCTTTGCTGTGTAACTGTGATCTCTGCTGTGTAACTGAGCTCTCTGCTGTGTAATTGAGCTCTCTGCTGTGTAACTGTGCTCTCTGCTGTGTAACCGTGCTCTCTGCTATGTAACTGTGCTCTCTGCTGTGTAACTGAGCTCTCTGCTGTGTAATTGTGCTCTCTGCTGTGTAACTGTGCTGTCTGCTGTGTAACTGAGCTCTCTGCTGTGTAACTGAGCTCTCTGCTTTGTAACCGTGATTTCTGCTGTGTAACTGAGCTCTCTGCTGTGTAACTGAGCTCTCTGTTGTGTAACCGTGCTCGCTGCTGTGTAACTGTGCTCTCTGCTGTGTAAACTTGCTCACTGCTGTGTAACTGTGCTCTCTGCTGCGTAACTGTGCTCTCTGCTGTGTAACCGTGCTCTCTGCTATGTTACTGTGCTCTCTGCTGTGTAACTGAGCTCTCTGCTATGTAACTGAGCTCTCTGCTGTGTAACTGTGCTCTCTGCTGTGTAACTGAGCTCTCTGCTGTGTAACTGAGCTCTCTCCTGTGTAACTGAGCTCTCTGCTGTGTAACCGTGCTCGCCGCTGTGTAACTGTGCTCTCTGCTGTGTAACCTTGCTCTCTGCTGTGTAACTGTGCTCTCTGCTGTGCAACCGTGCTCGCTGCGGTGTAACTGTGCTCTCTGCTGTGTAACCATGCTCACTGCTGTGTAACTGTGCTCTCTGTTGTGTAACCGTGCTCTCTGCTGTATAACCGTGCTCTCTGCTGTGTAACTGAGCTCTCTGATGTGTAATTGAGCTCTCAGCTGTGTAACTGTGCTCTCTGCTGCGTAACTGTGCTCTCTGCTGTTGAACTGTGCTCTCTGCTGTGAAACTGTTCTCTCTGATGTGTAACCGTGCTCTCTGCTGTGTAACCGTGCTCTCCGCTATCCGATGTAACTGTGCTCTCTGCTGTGTAACTGAGCTCTCTGCTGTGTAATTGTGCTCTCTGCTGTGTAACTGAGCTCTCTGCTGTGTAATTGTGCTCTCTGCTGTGTAACTGAGCTCTCTGCTGTGTAACTGAGTGCTCTGCTGTGTAACCGTTCTCGCTGCTGTGTAACTGTGCTCTCTGCTGTGTAACCTTGCTCTCTGCTGTGTAACTGTGCTCTCTGCTGTGTAACCGTGCTCTCTGCTGTGTAACCGTGCTCTCTGCTTTTTATCTGTGACCTCTGCTGTGTAACTGAGCTCTCTGCTGTGTAATTGTGCTCTCTGCTGTGTAACTGAGCTCTCTGCTGTGTAACTGTCCTCTCTGCTGTTTAACTGCGCTCTCTGCTGTGTAACTGAGCTCTCTGCTGTGTAACTGAGCTCTCTGCTGTGTAACTGTGCTCTCTGCTGTGTAACCGTGCTCTCTGCTGTGTAACCGTGCTCTCTGCTATGTAACTGTGCTCTCTGCTGTGTAACTGTGCTCTCTTCTGTGTAACTGAGCTTTCTGCTGTGTAATTGTGCTCACTGCTGTGTAACTGTGCTCTCTGCTGTGTAACTGTGCTCTCTGCTGTGTAACTGTGCTCTCTGCTGTGTAACTGCGCTCTCTGCTGTGTAACATTGATCTCTGCTGTGTAACTGTGCTCTGTGCTGTGTAACCTTGTTCTCTGCTGTGTAACTGTGCTCTCTGCTGTGTAACTGTGCTCTCTGCTGTGTAACTGAGCTCTCTGTTGTGTAACTGTGCTCTCTGCTGTGTAAATGTGCTCTCTGCTGTGTAACTGCACACTCTGCTGTGTAACTGTGCTCTGTGCTGTGTAAATGTGCTCTCTGCTGTGTAACTGCACACTCTGCTGTGTAACTGTGCTCTGTGCTGTGTAACTGAGCTTTCTGCTGTGTAACTGTGTTCTCTGCTGTGTAACTGTGCTCTCTGCTGTGTAACTGTGCTCTCTGCTGTTGAACTGTGCTCTCTGCTGTGTAACTGTGCTCTCTGCTGTGTAACCGGGCTCTCTGCTGTGTAACGGAGCTCTCTGCTGTGTAACTGAGCTCAGCTGAGTAACTGTGCTCTCTGCTTTGTAACCGTGATCTGTGCTGTGTAACTGAGCTCTCTGCTGTGTAACTGAGCTCTCTGCTGTGTAACCGTGCACGCTGCTGTGTAAATGTGCTCTCTGCTGTGTAACTGAGCTTTCTGCTTTGTAAACGTGCCCTCTGCTATGTAACTGTGCTCTCTGCTGTGTAACGGAGCTCTCTGCTATGTAACTGAGCTCCCTGCTTTGTAACTGTGCTCTCTGCTGTGTACCTGTGCTCTCTGCTGTGTAACTGAGCTCTCTGCTGTGTAACCGTGCTCGCTGCTGTGTAACTGTGCTCTCTGCTGTGTAACCTTGCTCTCTGCTGTGTAACTGAGCTCTCTGCTGTGTAACTGTCCTCTCTGCTGTTTAACTACGCTCTCTGCTGTGTAACTGAGCTCTCTGCTGTGTAACTGCGCTCTCTGCTGTGTAACTGTGCTCTCTGCTGTGTAACCGTGCTCTCTGCTGTGTAACCGTGCTCTCTGCTATGTAACTGTGCTCTCTGTTGTGTAACTGAGCTCTCTGCTGTGTAACTGTGCTCTCTGCTGTGTAACTGAGCTCTCTGCTGTGTAACTGTGCTCACTGTTGTGTAAACTTGATCTCTGCTGTGTAACTGTGCTCTCTGCTGTGTAACTGTGCTCTCTGTTGTGTAACCGTGCTGGCTGCTGTGTAAATGTGCTCTCCACTGTGTAACCTTGTTCTCTGCTGTGTAACTGTGCTCTCTGCTGTGTAACTGTGCTCTCTGCTGTGTAACTGAGCTCTCTGTTGTGTAACTGTGCTCTCTGCTGTGTAAATGTGCTCTCTGCTGTGTAATCGTGCTCTCTGCTATGTAACTGCACACTCTGCTGTGTAACTGTGCTCTCTGCTGTGTAACTGAGCTTTCTGCTGTGTAACTGTGTTCTCTGCTGTGTAACTGTGCTCTCTGCTGTGTAACTGTGCTCTCTGCTGTTGAACTGTGCTCTCTGCTGTGTAACTGTGCTCTCTGCTGTGCAACCGGGCTCTCTGCTGTGTAACGGAGCTCTCTGCTGTGTAACTGAGCTTCTCAGCTGTGTAACTGTGCTCTCTGCTTTGTAACCGTGAACTCTGCTGTGTAACTGAGCTCTCTGCTGTGTAACTGAGCTCTCTGCTGTGTAACCGTGCTCGCTGCTGTGTAAATGTGCTCTCTGCTTTGTAACTGAGCTTTCTGCTTTGTAACCGTGCCCTCTGCTATGTAACTGTGCTCTCTGCTGTGTAACGGAGCTCTCTGCTATGTAACTGAGCTCCCTGCTTTGTAACTGTGCTCTCTGCTGTGTAACTGTGCTCTCTGCTGTGTAACTGAGCTCTCTGCTGTGTAACCGTGCTCGCTGCTTTGTAACTGTGCTCTCTGCTGTGTAACCTTGCTCTCTGCTCTGTAACTGTGCTCTCTGCTGTGTAACCGTGCTCTCTGCTGTGTAACCGTGCTCTCTGCTTTTTATCTGTGATCTCTGCTGTGTAACTGAGCTCTCTGCTGTGTAATTGTGCTCTCTGCTGTGTAACTGAGCTATCTGCTGTGTAACTGTCCTCTCTGCTGTTTAACTGCGCTCTCTGCTGTGTAACTGAGCTCTCTGCTGTGTAACTGAGCTCTCTGCTGTGTAACTGTGCTCTCTGCTGTGTAACCGTACTCTCTGCTGTGTAACCGTGCTCTCTGCTATGTAACTGTGCTCTCTGCTGTGTAACTGAGCTCTCTGCTGTGTAACTGTGCTCTCTGCTGTGTAACCGTGCTGTCTGCTGAGTAACTGTGCTCTCTGCTGTGTAACTGTGCTCTCTTCGGTGTAACTGGGCTTTCTGCTGTGTAATTGTGCTCACTGCTGTGTAACTGTGCTCTCTGCTGTGTAACTGTGCTCTCTGCTGTGTAACATTGATCTCTGCTGTGTAACTGTGCTCTCTGCTGTGTAACCGTGCTGGCTGCTGTGTAAATGTGCTCTCTGCTGTGTAACCTTGTTCTCTGCTGTGTAACTGTGCTCTCTGCTGTGTAACTGTTCTCTCTGCTGTGTAACTGTGCTCTCTGCTGTGTAACTGAGCTCTCTGCAGTGTAACTGTGCTCTCTGCTGTGTATATATGCTCTCTGCTGTGTAACCTTGCTCTCTGCTATGTAACTGCACACTCTGCTGTGTAACTGTGCTCTCTGCTGTGTAACTGTGCTCTCTGCTGTGTAACTGTGCTCTCTGCTGTGTAACAGTGCTCTCTGCTGTGTGACTGTGCTCTCTGCTGTGTAACTGTGCTCTCTGCTGTGTAGCCGTGCTGGCTGCTGTGTAACTGTGCTCTCTGCTGTGTAACCGTGCTATCTGCTGTGTAACTCTGCTCTCTGCTGTGTCACTGAGCTTTCTGATGTGTAACTGTGCTCTCTGCTGTGTAACAGAGCTCTCTGCTGTGTAACTAAGGTATTTTCTGTTTAACCGTGCTCCCTGCTGTGGAACCGTACTCTCTACTGTGTAACTGTGCTCTCTGCTGTGTAACTGTGCTCTCTGCTGTGTAACTGAGCTCTCTGCTGTGTAACTGAGCTCTCTGCTGTATAACCGTCCTGTCTGCTGTGTAACTGTGCTCTCTGCTGTGTAACTGAGCTTTCTGATGTGTAACTGTGCTCTCTGCTGTGTAACTGAGCTCTCTGCTGTGTAACTGAGGTCTTTGCTGTTTAACCGTTCTCTCTGCTGTGTAACCGAGCTCTCTGCTGTGTAACCGTGCTCTCTGCTGTGTAACTGTGCTCTCGGCTGTGTAACCGTGCTCTCTGCTGTGTAAATGTGCTCACTGTTGTGTAAACTTGATCTCTGCTGTGTAACTGTGCTCTCTGCTGTGTAACTGTGCTCTCTGTTGTGTAACCGTGCTGGCTGCTGTGTAAATGTGCTCTCCCCTGTGTAACCTTGTTCTCTGCTGTGTAACTGTGCTCTCTGCTGTGTAACTGTGCTCTCTGCTGTGTAACTGAGCTCTCTGTTGTGTAACTGTGCTCTCTGCTGTGTAAATGTGCTCTCTGCTGTGTAACCGTGCTCTCTGCTATGTAACTGCACACTCTGCTGTGTAACTGTGCTCTCTGCTGTGTAACGGAGCTCTCTGCTGTGTAACTGAGCTTCTCAGCTGTGTAACTGTGCTCTCTGCTTTGTAACCGTGATCTCTGCTGTGTAACTGAGCTCTCTGCTGTGTAACTGAGCTCTCTGCTGTGTAAACGTGCTCGCTGCTGTGTAAATGTGCTCTCTGCTGTGTAACTGAGCTTTCTGCTGTGTAACTGTGTTCTCTGCTGTGTAACTGTTCTCTCTGCTGTGTAACTATGCTCTTTGCAGTGTAACTGTGCTCTCTGCTTTGTAACCGTGCTCTCTGCTGTGTAACTGAGCTCTCTGCTGTGTAACCTTGCTCTCTGCTGTGTAACTGTACGCTCTGCTGTGTAACCGTGCTCTCTGCTGTGTAACGGAGCTCTCTGCTGTGTAACTGAGCTCCCTGCTTTGTAACTGTGCTCTCTGCTGTGTAACTGTGCTCTCTGCTGTGTAACTGAGCTCTCTGCTGTGTAACTGAGCTCTCTGCTGTGTAACCGTGCTCGCTGCTGTGTAACTGTGCTCTCTGCTGTGTAACCTTGCTCTCTGCTGTGTAACCGTTCTCTCTGCTGTGTAACCGTGCTCTCTGCTTTTTATCTGTGATCTCTGCTGTGTAACTGAGCTCTCTGCTGTGTAATTGTGCTCTCTGCTGTGTAACTGAGCTCTCTGCTGTGTAACTGTGCTCTCTGCTGTGTAACTGCGCTCTCTGCTGTGTAACTGAGCTCTCTGCTGTGTAACTGAGCTCTCTGCTGTGTAACTGTGCTCTCTGCTGTGTAACCGTGCTCTCTGCTGTGTAACCGTGCTCTCTGCTATGTAACTGTGCTCTCTGCTGTGTAACTGAGCTCGCGGCTGTGCAACTGTGCTCTCTGCTGTGTAACTGAGCTCTCTGCTGTGTAACTGTGCTCTCTGCTGTGTAACTGTGCTCTCTTCTGTGTAACTGAGCTTTCTGCTGTGTAATTGTGCTCACTGCTGTGTAACTGTGCTCTCTGCTGTGTAACTGTGCTCTCTCATGTGTAACTGTGCTCTCTGCTGTGTAACTGTGCTCTCTGCTGTGTATCCTTGATCTCTGCTGTGTAACTGTGCTCTCTGCTGTGTAACTGTTCTCTCTGCTGTGTAACCGTGCTGGCTGCTGTGTAAATGTGCTCTCTGCTGTGTAACCTTGTTCTCTGCTGTGTAACCGTTCTCTCTGCTGTGTAACCGTGCTCTCTGCTATTTATCTGTGATCTCTGCTGTGTAACTGAGCTCTCTGCTGTGTAATTGTGCTCTCTGCTGTGTAACTGCGCTCTCTGCTGTGTAACTGAGCTCTCTGCTGTGTAACTGAGCTCTCTGCTGTGTAACTGTGCTCTCTGCTGTGTAACCGTGCTCTCTGCTGTGTAACCGTGCTCTCTGCTATGTAACTGTGCTCTCTGCTGTGTAACTGAGCTCTCGGCTGTGCAACTGTGCTCTGTGCTGTGTAACTGAGCTCTCTGCTGTGTAACTGTGCTCTCTGCTGTGTAACTGTGCTCTCTTCTGTGTAACTGAGCTTTCTGCTGTGTAATTGTGCTCACTGCTGTCTAACTGTGCTCTCTGCTGTGTTACTGTGCTCTCTCATGTGTAACTGTGCTCTCTGCTGTGTAACTGTGCTCTCTGCTGTGTATCCTTGATCTCTGCTGTGTAACTGTGCTCTCTGCTGTGTAACTGTTCTCTCTGCTGTGTAACCGTGCTGGCTGCTGTGTAAATGTGCTCTCTGCTGTGTAACCTTGTTCTCTGCTGTGTAACTGTGCTCTCTGCTGTGTACCTGTGCTCTCTGCTGCGTAACTGTGCTCTCTGCTGTGTAACCGTGCTCTCTGCTATGTAACTGTGCTCTCTGCTGTGTAACTGAGCTCTCTGCTATGTAACTGAGCTCTCTGCTGTGTAACTGTGCTCTCTGCTGTGTAACTGAGCTCTCTGCTGTGTAACTGTGCTCTCTGCTGTGTAACTGTGCTCTCTGCTGTGTAACAGTGCTCTCTGCTGTGTGACTGTGCTCTCTGCTGTGTAACTGTGCTCTCTGCTGTGTAGCCGTGCTGGCTGCTGTGTAACTGTGCTCTCTGCTGTGTAACCGTGCTATCTGCTGTGTAACTCTGCTCTCTGCTGTGTCACTGAGCTTTCTGATGTGTAACTGTGCTCTCTGCTGTGTAACAGAGCTCTCTGCTGTGTAACTAAGGTATTTTCTGTTTAACCGTGCTCCCTGCTGTGGAACCGTACTCTCTACTGTGTAACTGTGCTCTCTGCTGTGTAACTGTGCTCTCTGCTGTGTAACTGAGCTCTCTGCTGTGTAACTGAGCTCTCTGCTGTATAACCGTCCTGTCTGCTGTGTAACTGTGCTCTCTGCTGTGTAACTGAGCTTTCTGATGTGTAACTGTGCTCTCTGCTGTGTAACTGAGCTCTCTGCTGTGTAACTGAGGTCTTTGCTGTTTAACCGTTCTCTCTGCTGTGTAACCGAGCTCTCTGCTGTGTAACCGTGCTCTCTGCTGTGTAACTGTGCTCTCGGCTGTGTAACCGTGCTCTCTGCTGTGTAAATGTGCTCACTGTTGTGTAAACTTGATCTCTGCTGTGTAACTGTGCTCTCTGCTGTGTAACTGTGCTCTCTGTTGTGTAACCGTGCTGGCTGCTGTGTAAATGTGCTCTCCCCTGTGTAACCTTGTTCTCTGCTGTGTAACTGTGCTCTCTGCTGTGTAACTGTGCTCTCTGCTGTGTAACTGAGCTCTCTGTTGTGTAACTGTGCTCTCTGCTGTGTAAATGTGCTCTCTGCTGTGTAACCGTGCTCTCTGCTATGTAACTGCACACTCTGCTGTGTAACTGTGCTCTCTGCTGTGTAACGGAGCTCTCTGCTGTGTAACTGAGCTTCTCAGCTGTGTAACTGTGCTCTCTGCTTTGTAACCGTGATCTCTGCTGTGTAACTGAGCTCTCTGCTGTGTAACTGAGCTCTCTGCTGTGTAAACGTGCTCGCTGCTGTGTAAATGTGCTCTCTGCTGTGTAACTGAGCTTTCTGCTGTGTAACTGTGTTCTCTGCTGTGTAACTGTTCTCTCTGCTGTGTAACTATGCTCTTTGCAGTGTAACTGTGCTCTCTGCTTTGTAACCGTGCTCTCTGCTGTGTAACTGAGCTCTCTGCTGTGTAACCTTGCTCTCTGCTGTGTAACTGTACGCTCTGCTGTGTAACCGTGCTCTCTGCTGTGTAACGGAGCTCTCTGCTGTGTAACTGAGCTCCCTGCTTTGTAACTGTGCTCTCTGCTGTGTAACTGTGCTCTCTGCTGTGTAACTGAGCTCTCTGCTGTGTAACTGAGCTCTCTGCTGTGTAACCGTGCTCGCTGCTGTGTAACTGTGCTCTCTGCTGTGTAACCTTGCTCTCTGCTGTGTAACCGTTCTCTCTGCTGTGTAACCGTGCTCTCTGCTTTTTATCTGTGATCTCTGCTGTGTAACTGAGCTCTCTGCTGTGTAATTGTGCTCTCTGCTGTGTAACTGAGCTCTCTGCTGTGTAACTGTGCTCTCTGCTGTGTAACTGCGCTCTCTGCTGTGTAACTGAGCTCTCTGCTGTGTAACTGAGCTCTCTGCTGTGTAACTGTGCTCTCTGCTGTGTAACCGTGCTCTCTGCTGTGTAACCGTGCTCTCTGCTATGTAACTGTGCTCTCTGCTGTGTAACTGAGCTCGCGGCTGTGCAACTGTGCTCTCTGCTGTGTAACTGAGCTCTCTGCTGTGTAACTGTGCTCTCTGCTGTGTAACTGTGCTCTCTTCTGTGTAACTGAGCTTTCTGCTGTGTAATTGTGCTCACTGCTGTGTAACTGTGCTCTCTGCTGTGTAACTGTGCTCTCTCATGTGTAACTGTGCTCTCTGCTGTGTAACTGTGCTCTCTGCTGTGTATCCTTGATCTCTGCTGTGTAACTGTGCTCTCTGCTGTGTAACTGTTCTCTCTGCTGTGTAACCGTGCTGGCTGCTGTGTAAATGTGCTCTCTGCTGTGTAACCTTGTTCTCTGCTGTGTAACCGTTCTCTCTGCTGTGTAACCGTGCTCTCTGCTATTTATCTGTGATCTCTGCTGTGTAACTGAGCTCTCTGCTGTGTAATTGTGCTCTCTGCTGTGTAACTGCGCTCTCTGCTGTGTAACTGAGCTCTCTGCTGTGTAACTGAGCTCTCTGCTGTGTAACTGTGCTCTCTGCTGTGTAACCGTGCTCTCTGCTGTGTAACCGTGCTCTCTGCTATGTAACTGTGCTCTCTGCTGTGTAACTGAGCTCTCGGCTGTGCAACTGTGCTCTGTGCTGTGTAACTGAGCTCTCTGCTGTGTAACTGTGCTCTCTGCTGTGTAACTGTGCTCTCTTCTGTGTAACTGAGCTTTCTGCTGTGTAATTGTGCTCACTGCTGTCTAACTGTGCTCTCTGCTGTGTTACTGTGCTCTCTCATGTGTAACTGTGCTCTCTGCTGTGTAACTGTGCTCTCTGCTGTGTATCCTTGATCTCTGCTGTGTAACTGTGCTCTCTGCTGTGTAACTGTTCTCTCTGCTGTGTAACCGTGCTGGCTGCTGTGTAAATGTGCTCTCTGCTGTGTAACCTTGTTCTCTGCTGTGTAACTGTGCTCTCTGCTGTGTACCTGTTCTCTCTGCTGTGTAACTGTGCTCTCTGCTGTGTAACCGTGCTGTCTGCTGAGTAACTGTGCTCTCTGCTGTGTAACTGTGCTCTCTTCGGTGTAACTGGGCTTTCTGCTGTGTAATTGTGCTCACTGCTGTGTAACTGTGCTCTCTGCTGTGTAACTGTGCTCTCTGCTGTGTAACATTGATCTCTGCTGTGTAACTGTGCTCTCTGCTGTGTAACCGTGCTGGCTGCTGTGTAAATGTGCTCTCTGCTGTGTAACCTTGTTCTCTGCTGTGTAACTGTGCTCTCTGCTGTGTAACTGTTCTCTCTGCTGTGTAACTGTGCTCTCTGCTGTGTAACTGAGCTCTCTGCAGTGTAACTGTGCTCTCTGCTGTGTATATATGCTCTCTGCTGTGTAACCTTGCTCTCTGCTATGTAACTGCACACTCTGCTGTGTAACTGTGCTCTCTGCTGTGTAACTGTGCTCTCTGCTGTGTAACTGTGCTCTCTGCTGTATAACAGTGCTCTCTGCTGTGTGACTGTGCTCTCTGCTGTGTAACTGTGCTCTCTGCTGTGTAGCCGTGCTGGCTGCTGTGTAACTGAGCTCTCTGCTGTGTAACTGAGCTCTCTGCTGTGTAACCGTGCTCGCTGCTGTGTAACTGTGCTCTCTGCTGTGTAACCTTGCTCACTGCTGTGTAACTGTGCTCTCTGCTGCGTAACTGTGCTCTCTGCTGTGTAACCGTGCTCTCTGCTATGTAACTGTGCTCTCTGCTGTGTAACTGAGCTCTCTGCTATGTAACTGAGCTCTCTGCTGTGTAACTGTGCTCTCTGCTGTGTAACTGAGCTCTCTGCTGTGTAACTGAGCTCTCTCCTGTGTAACTGAGCTCTCTGCTGTGTAACCGTGCTCGCCGCTGTGTAACTGTGCTCTCTGCTGTGTAACCTTGCTCTCTGCTGTGTAACTGTGCTCTCTGCTGTGCAACCGTGCTCGCTGCGGTGTAACTGTGCTCTCTGCTGTGTAACCATGCTCACTGCTGTGTAACTGTGCTCTCTGTTGTGTAACCGTGCTCTCTGCTGTATAACCGTGCTCTCTGCTGTGTAACTGAGCTCTCTGATGTGTAATTGAGCTCTCAGCTGTGTAACTGTGCTCTCTGCTGCGTAACTGTGCTCTCTGCTGTTGAACTGTGCTCTCTGCTGTGAAACTGTTCTCTCTGATGTGTAACCGTGCTCTCTGCTGTGTAACCGTGCTCTCCGCTATCCTATGTAACTGTGCTCTCTGCTGTGTAACTGAGCTCTCTGCTGTGTAATTGTGCTCTCTGCTGTGTAACTGAGCTCTCTGCTGTGTAATTGTGCTCTCTGCTGTGTAACTGAGCTCTCTGCTGTGTAACTGTGCTCTCTCCTGTGTGACCGTGCTGTCTGCTGTGTAACTGTGCTCTCTGCTGTGTAACAGAACTCGCTGCTGTGTAACTGAGCTTCTCAGCTGTGTAACTGAGCTTTCTGCTTTGTAACCGTGATCTCTGCTGTGTAACTGAGCTCTCTGCTGTGTAACCGTGCTCGCTGCTGTGTAACTGTGCTCTCTGCTGTGTAACTGAGCTTTCTGCTGTGTAACTGTGTTCTCTGCTGTGTAACTGTGTTCTCTGCTGTGTAACTATGCTCTCTGCTGTGTAACTGTGCTCTCTGCTGTGTAACCGTTCTCTCTGCTGTGTAACCTTGCTCTCTGCTGTGTAACTGTACTCTCTGCTGTGTAACCGTGCTCTCTGCTTTGTAACCGTGCCCTCTGCTATGTAACTGTGCTCTCTGCTGTGTAACGGAGCTCTCTGCTCTGTAACTGAGCTCCCTGCTTTGTAACTGTGCTCTCTGCTGTGTAACTGTGCTCTCTGCTGTGTAACTGAGTACTCTGCTGTGTAACCGTTCTCGCTGCTGTGGAACTGTGCTCTCTGCTGTGTAACCTTGCTCTCTGCTGTGTAACTGTGCTCTCTGCTGTGTAACCGTGCTCTCTGCTGTGTAACCGTGCTCTCTGCTTTTTATCTGTGACCTCTGCTGTGTAACTGAGCTCTCTGCTGTGTAATTGTGCTCTCTGCTCTGTAACTGAGCTCTCTGCTGTGTAACTGTCCTCTCTGCTGTTTAACTGCGCTCTCTGCTGTGTAACTGAGCTCTCTGCTGTGTAACTGAGCTCTCTGCTGTGTAACTGTGCTCTCTGCTGTGTAACCGTGCTCTCTGCTGTGTAACCGTGCTCTCTGCTATGTAACTGTGCTCTCTGCTGTGTAACTGTGCTCTCTTCTGTGTAACTGAGCTTTCTGCTGTGTAATTGTGCTCACTGCTGTGTAACTGTGCTCTCTGCTGTGTAACTGTGCTCTCTGCTGTGTAACTGTGCTCTCTGCTGTGTAACTGCGCTCTCTACTGTGTAACATTGATCTCTGCTGTGTAACTGTGCTCTGTGCTGTGTTACTGTTCTCTCTGCTGTGTAACCGTGCTGGCTGCTGTGTAAATGTGCTCTCTGCTGTGTAACCTTGTTCTCTGCTGTGTAACTGTGCTCTCTGCTGTGTAACTGTGCTCTCTGCTGTGTAACTGAGCTCTCTGTTGTGTAACTGTGCTCTCTGCTGTGTAAATGTGCTCTCTGCTGTGTAACTGCACACTCTGCTGTGTAACTGTGCTCTCTGCTGTGTAACTGAGCTTTCTGCTGTGTAACTGTGTTCTCTGCTGTGTAACTGTGCTCTCTGCTGTGTAACTGTGCTCTCTGCTGTTGAACTGTGCTCTCTGCTGTGTAACTGTGCTCTCTGCTGTGTAACCGGGCTCTCTGCTGTGTAACGGAGCTCTCTGCTGTGTAACTGAGCTCAGCTGAGTAACTGTGCTCTCTGCTTTGTAACCGTGATCTGTGCTGTGTAACTGAGCTCTCTGCTGTGTAACTGAGCTCTCTGCTGTGTAACCGTGCACGCTGCTGTGTAAATGTGCTCTCTGCTGTGTAACTGAGCTTTCTGCTTTGTAACCGTGCCCTCTGCTATGTAACTGTGCTCTCTGCTGTGTAACGGAGCTCTCTGCTATGTAACTGAGCTCCCTGCTTTGTAACTGTGCTCTCTGCTGTGTACCTGTGCTCTCTGCTGTGTAACTGAGCTCTCTGCTGTGTAACCGTGCTCGCTGCTGTGTAACTGTGCTCTCTGCTGTGTAACCTTGCTCTCTGCTGTGTAACTGAGCTCTCTGCTGTGTAACTGTCCTCTCTGCTGTTTAACTACGCTCTCTGCTGTGTAACTGAGCTCTCTGCTGTGTAACTGCGCTCTCTGCTGTGTAACTGTGCTCTCTGCTGTGTAACCGTGCTCTCTGCTGTGTAACCGTGCTCTCTGCTATGTAACTGTGCTCTCTGTTGTGTAACTGAGCTCTCTGCTGTGTAACTGTGCTCTCTGCTGTGTAACTGAGCTCTCTGCTGTGTAACTGTGCTCTCTGCTGTGTAACCGTGCTGTCTGCTGTGTAACTGTGCTCTCTCCTGTGTAACTGTGCTCTCTTCGGTGTAACCGTGCTCTCTGCTGTGTAACTGTGCTCACTGTTGTGTAAACTTGATCTCTGCTGTGTAACTGTGCTCTCTGCTGTGTAACTGTGCTCTCTGTTGTGTAACCGTGCTGGCTGCTGTGTAAATGTGCTCTCCACTGTGTAACCTTGTTCTCTGCTGTGTAACTGTGCTCTCTGCTGTGTAACTGTGCTCTCTGCTGTGTAACTGAGCTCTCTGTTGTGTAACTGTGCTCTCTGCTGTGTAAATGTGCTCTCTGCTGTGTAATCGTGCTCTCTGCTATGTAACTGCACACTCTGCTGTGTAACTGTGCTCTCTGCTGTGTAACTGAGCTTTCTGCTGTGTAACTGTGTTCTCTGCTGTGTAACTGTGCTCTCTGCTGTGTAACTGTGCTCTCTGCTGTTGAACTGTGCTCTCTGCTGTGTAACTGTGCTCTCTGCTGTGCAACCGGGCTCTCTGCTGTGTAACGGAGCTCTCTGCTGTGTAACTGAGCTTCTCAGCTGTGTAACTGTGCTCTCTGCTTTGTAACCGTGAACTCTGCTGTGTAACTGAGCTCTCTGCTGTGTAACTGAGCTCTCTGCTGTGTAACCGTGCTCGCTGCTGTGTAAATGTGCTCTCTGCTTTGTAACTGAGCTTTCTGCTTTGTAACCGTGCCCTCTGCTATGTAACTGTGCTCTCTGCTGTGTAACGGAGCTCTCTGCTATGTAACTGAGCTCCCTGCTTTGTAACTGTGCTCTCTGCTGTGTAACTGTGCTCTCTGCTGTGTAACTGAGCTCTCTGCTGTGTAACCGTGCTCGCTGCTTTGTAACTGTGCTCTCTGCTGTGTAACCTTGCTCTCTGCTCTGTAACTGTGCTCTCTGCTGTGTAACCGTGCTCTCTGCTGTGTAACCGTGCTCTCTGCTTTTTATCTGTGATCTCTGCTGTGTAACTGAGCTCTCTGCTGTGTAATTGTGCTCTCTGCTGTGTAACTGAGCTATCTGCTGTGTAACTGTCCTCTCTGCTGTTTAACTGCGCTCTCTGCTGTGTAACTGAGCTCTCTGCTGTGTAACTGAGCTCTCTGCTGTGTAACTGTGCTCTCTGCTGTGTAACCGTACTCTCTGCTGTGTAACCGTGCTCTCTGCTATGTAACTGTGCTCTCTGCTGTGTAACTGAGCTCTCTGCTGTGTAACTGTGCTCTCTGCTGTGTAACCGTGCTGTCTGCTGAGTAACTGTGCTCTCTGCTGTGTAACTGTGCTCTCTTCGGTGTAACTGGGCTTTCTGCTGTGTAATTGTGCTCACTGCTGTGTAACTGTGCTCTCTGCTGTGTAACTGTGCTCTCTGCTGTGTAACATTGATCTCTGCTGTGTAACTGTGCTCTCTGCTGTGTAACCGTGCTGGCTGCTGTGTAAATGTGCTCTCTGCTGTGTAACCTTGTTCTCTGCTGTGTAACTGTGCTCTCTGCTGTGTAACTGTTCTCTCTGCTGTGTAACTGTGCTCTCTGCTGTGTAACTGAGCTCTCTGCAGTGTAACTGTGCTCTCTGCTGTGTATATATGCTCTCTGCTGTGTAACCTTGCTCTCTGCTATGTAACTGCACACTCTGCTGTGTAACTGTGCTCTCTGCTGTGTAACTGTGCTCTCTGCTGTGTAACTGTGCTCTCTGCTGTGTAACAGTGCTCTCTGCTGTGTGACTGTGCTCTCTGCTGTGTAACTGTGCTCTCTGCTGTGTAGCCGTGCTGGCTGCTGTGTAACTGTGCTCTCTGCTGTGTAACCGTGCTATCTGCTGTGTAACTCTGCTCTCTGCTGTGTAACTGAGCTTTCTGATGTGTAACTGTGCTCTCTGCTGTGTAACAGAGCTCTCTGCTGTGTAACTAAGGTATTTTCTGTTTAACCGTGCTCCCTGCTGTGGAACCGTACTCTCTACTGTGTAACTGTGCTCTCTGCTGTGTAACTGTGCTCTCTGCTGTGTAACTGAGCTCTCTGCTGTGTAACTGAGCTCTCTGCTGTATAACCGTCCTGTCTGCTGTGTAACTGTGCTCTCTGCTGTGTAACTGAGCTTTCTGATGTGTAACTGTGCTCTCTGCTGTGTAACTGAGCTCTCTGCTGTGTAACTGAGGTCTTTGCTGTTTAACCGTTCTCTCTGCTGTGTAACCGAGCTCTCTGCTGTGTAACCGTGCTCTCTGCTGTGTAACTGTGCTCTCTGCTGTGTAACCGTGCTCTCTGCTGTGTAAATGTGCTCACTGTTGTGTAAACTTGATCTCTGCTGTGTAACTGTGCTCTCTGCTGTGTAACTGTGCTCTCTGTTGTGTAACCGTGCTGGCTGCTGTGTAAATGTGCTCTCCCCTGTGTAACCTTGTTCTCTGCTGTGTAACTGTGCTCTCTGCTGTGTAACTGTGCTCTCTGCTGTGTAACTGAGCTCTCTGTTGTGTAACTGCTCTCTGCTGTGTAAATGTGCTCTCTGCTGTGTAACCGTGCTCTCTGCTATGTAACTGCACACTCTGCTGTGTAACTGTGCTCTCTGCTGTGTAACGGAGCTCTCTGCTGTGTAACTGAGCTTCTCAGCTGTGTAACTGTGCTCTCTGCTTTGTAACCGTGATCTCTGCTGTGTAACTGAGCTCTCTGCTGTGTAACTGAGCTCTCTGCTGTGTAAACGTGCTCGCTGCTGTGTAAATGTGCTCTCTGCTGTGTAACTGAGCTTTCTGCTGTGTAACTGTGTTCTCTGCTGTGTAACTGTTCTCTCTGCTGTGTAACTATGCTCTTTGCAGTGTAACTGTGCTCTCTGCTTTGTAACCGTGCTCTCTGCTGTGTAACTGAGCTCTCTGCTGTGTAACCTTGCTCTCTGCTGTGTAACTGTACGCTCTGCTGTGTAACCGTGCTCTCTGCTGTGTAACGGAGCTCTCTGCTGTGTAACTGAGCTCCCTGCTTTGTAACTGTGCTCTCTGCTGTGTAACTGTGCTCTCTGCTGTGTAACTGAGCTCTCTGCTGTGTAACTGAGCTCTCTGCTGTGTAACCGTGCTCGCTGCTGTGTAACTGTGCTCTCTGCTGTGTAACCTTGCTCTCTGCTGTGTAACCGTTCTCTCTGCTGTGTAACCGTGCTCTCTGCTTTTTATCTGTGATCTCTGCTGTGTAACTGAGCTCTCTGCTGTGTAATTGTGCTCTCTGCTGTGTAACTGAGCTCTCTGCTGTGTAACTGTGCTCTCTGCTGTGTAACTGCGCTCTCTGCTGTGTAACTGAGCTCTCTGCTGTGTAACTGAGCTCTCTGCTGTGTAACTGTGCTCTCTGCTGTGTAACCGTGCTCTCTGCTGTGTAACCGTGCTCTCTGCTATGTAACTGTGCTCTCTGCTGTGTAACTGAGCTCGCGGCTGTGCAACTGTGCTCTCTGCTGTGTAACTGAGCTCTCTGCTGTGTAACTGTGCTCTCTGCTGTGTAACTGTGCTCTCTTCTGTGTAACTGAGCTTTCTGCTGTGTAATTGTGCTCACTGCTGTGTAACTGTGCTCTCTGCTGTGTAACTGTGCTCTCTCATGTGTAACTGTGCTCTCTGCTGTGTAACTGTGCTCTCTGCTGTGTATCCTTGATCTCTGCTGTGTAACTGTGCTCTCTGCTGTGTAACTGTTCTCTCTGCTGTGTAACCGTGCTGGCTGCTGTGTAAATGTGCTCTCTGCTGTGTAACCTTGTTCTCTGCTGTGTAACCGTTCTCTCTGCTGTGTAACCGTGCTCTCTGCTATTTATCTGTGATCTCTGCTGTGTAACTGAGCTCTCTGCTGTGTAATTGTGCTCTCTGCTGTGTAACTGAGCTCTCTGCTGTGTAACTGTGCTCTCTGCTGTGTAACTGCGCTCTCTGCTGTGTAACTGAGCTCTCTGCTGTGTAACTGAGCTCTCTGCTGTGTAACTGTGCTCTCTGCTGTGTAACCGTGCTCTCTGCTGTGTAACCGTGCTCTCTGCTATGTAACTGTGCTCTCTGCTGTGAAACTGAGCTCTCGGCTGTGCAACTGTGCTCTCTGCTGTGTAACTGAGCTCTCTGCTGTGTAACTGTGCTCTCTGCTGTGTAACTGTGCTCTCTTCTGTGTAACTGAGCTTTCTGCTGTGTAATTGTGCTCACTGCTGTCTAACTGTGCTCTCTGCTGTGTTACTGTGCTCTCTCATGTGTAACTGTGCTCTCTGCTGTGTAACTGTGCTCTCTGCTGTGTATCCTTGATCTCTGCTGTGTAACTGTGCTCTCTGCTGTGTAACTGTTCTCTCTGCTGTGTAACCGTGCTGGCTGCTGTGTAAATGTGCTCTCTGCTGTGTAACCTTGTTCTCTGCTGTGTAACTGTGCTCTCTGCTGTGTACCTGTTCTCTCTGCTGTGTAACTGTGCTCTCTGCTGTGTAACCGTGCTGTCTGCTGAGTAACTGTGCTCTCTGCTGTGTAACTGTGCTCTCTTCGGTGTAACTGGGCTTTCTGCTGTGTAATTGTGCTCACTGCTGTGTAACTGTGCTCTCTGCTGTGTAACTGTGCTCTCTGCTGTGTAACATTGATCTCTGCTGTGTAACTGTGCTCTCTGCTGTGTAACCGTGCTGGCTGCTGTGTAAATGTGCTCTCTGCTGTGTAACCTTGTTCTCTGCTGTGTAACTGTGCTCTCTGCTGTGTAACTGTTCTCTCTGCTGTGTAACTGTGCTCTCTGCTGTGTAACTGAGCTCTCTGCAGTGTAACTGTGCTCTCTGCTGTGTATATATGCTCTCTGCTGTGTAACCTTGCTCTCTGCTATGTAACTGCACACTCTGCTGTGTAACTGTGCTCTCTGCTGTGTAACTGTGCTCTCTGCTGTGTAACTGTGCTCTCTGCTGTGTAACAGTGCTCTCTGCTGTGTGACTGTGCTCTCTGCTGTGTAACTGTGCTCTCTGCTGTGTAGCCGTGCTGGCTGCTGTGTAACTGTGCTCTCTGCTGTGTAACCGTGCTATCTGCTGTGTAACTCTGCTCTCTGCTGTGTAACTGAGCTTTCTGATGTGTAAATGTGCTCTCTGCTGTGTAACAGAGCTCTCTGCTGTGTAACTAAGGTATTTTCTGTTTAACCGTGCTCCCTGCTGTGGAACCGTACTCTCTACTGTGTAACTGTGCTCTCTGCTGTGTAACTGTGCTCTCTGCTGTGTAACTGAGCTCTCTGCTGTGTAACTGAGCTCTCTGCTGTATAACCGTCCTGTCTGCTGTGTAACTGTGCTCTCTGCTGTGTAACTGAGCTTTCTGATGTGTAACTGTGCTCTCTGCTGTGTAACTGAGCTCTCTGCTGTGTAACTGAGGTCTTTGCTGTTTAACCGTTCTCTCTGCTGTGTAACCGAGCTCTCTGCTGTGTAACCGTGCTCTCTGCTGTGTAACTGTGCTCTCTGCTGTGTAACCGTGCTCTCTGCTGTGTAAATGTGCTCACTGTTGTGTAAACTTGATCTCTGCTGTGTAACTGTGCTCTCTGCTGTGTAACTGTGCTCTCTGTTGTGTAACCGTGCTGGCTGCTGTGTAAATGTGCTCTCCCCTGTGTAACCTTGTTCTCTGCTGTGTAACTGTGCTCTCTGCTGTGTAACTGTGCTCTCTGCTGTGTAACTGAGCTCTCTGTTGTGTAACTGTGCTCTCTGCTGTGTAAATGTGCTCTCTGCTGTGTAACCGTGCTCTCTGCTATGTAACTGCACACTCTGCTGTGTAACTGTGCTCTCTGCTGTGTAACGGAGCTCTCTGCTGTGTAACTGAGCTTCTCAGCTGTGTAACTGTGCTCTCTGCTTTGTAACCGTGATCTCTGCTGTGTAACTGAGCTCTCTGCTGTGTAACTGAGCTCTCTGCTGTGTAACCGTGCTCGCTGCTGTGTAAATGTGCTCTCTGCTGTGTAACTGAGCTTTCTGCTGTGTAACTGTGTTCTCTGCTGTGTAACTGTTCTCTCTGCTGTGTAACTATGCTCTCTGCAGTGTAACTGTGCTCTCTGCTTTGTAACCGTGCTCTCTGCTGTGTAACTGAGCTCTCTGCTGTGTAACCTTGCTCTCTGCTGTGTAACTGTACGCTCTGCTGTGTAACCGTGCTCTCTGCTGTGTAACGGAGCTCTCTGCTGTGTAACTGAGCTCCCTGCTTTGTAACTGTGCTCTCTGCTGTGTAACTGTGCTCTCTGCTGTGTAACTGAGCTCTCTGCTGTGTAACTGAGCTCTCTGCTGTGTAACCGTGCTCGCTGCTGTGTAACTGTGCTCTCTGCTGTGTAACCTTGCTCTCTGCTGTGTAACCGTTCTCTCTGCTGTGTAACCGTGCTCTCTGCTATGTAACTGTGCTCTCTGCTGTGTAACTGAGCTCGCGGCTGTGCAACTGTGCTCTCTGCTGTGTAACTGAGCTCTCTGCTGTGTAACTGTGCTCTCTGCTGTGTAACTGTGCTCTCTTCTGTGTAACTGAGCTTTCTGCTGTGTAATTGTGCTCACTGCTGTGTAACTGTGCTCTCTGCTGTGTAACTGTGCTCTCTCATGTGTAACTGTGCTCTCTGCTGTGTAACTGTGCTCTCTGCTGTGTATCCTTGATCTCTGCTGTGTAACTGTGCTCTCTGCTGTGTAACTGCGCTCTCTGCTGTGTAACTGAGCTCTCTGCTGTGTAACTGAGCTCTCTGCTGTGTAACTGTGCTCTCTGCTGTGTAACCGTGCTCTCTGCTGTGTAACCGTGCTCTCTGCTATGTAACTGTGCTCTCTGCTGTGTAACTGAGCTCTCGGCTGTGCAACTGTGCTCTCTGCTGTGTAACTGAGCTCTCTGCTGTGTAACTGTGCTCTCTGCTGTGTAACTGTGCTCTCTTCTGTGTAACTGAGCTTTCTGCTGTGTAATTGTGCTCACTGCTGTGTAACTGTGCTCTCTGCTGTGTTACTGTGCTCTCTCATGTGTAACTGTGCTCTCTGCTGTGTAACTGTGCTCTCTGCTGTGTATCCTTGATCTCTGCTGTGTAACTGTGCTCTCTGCTGTGTAACTGTTCTCTCTGCTGTGTAACCGTGCTGGCTGCTGTGTAAATGTGCTCTCTGCTGTGTAACCTTGTTCTCTGCTGTGTAACTGTGCTCTCTGCTGTGTACCTGTTCTCTCTGCTGTGTAACTGTGCTCTCTGCTGTGTAACTGAGCTCTCTGTTGTGTAACTGTGCTCTCTGCTGTGTAAATGTGCTCTCTGCTGTGTAACCGTGCTCTCTGCTATGTAACTGCACACTCTGCTGTGTAACTGTGCTCTCTGCTGTGTAACTGAGCTTTCTGCTGTGTAACTGTGTTCTCTGCTGTGTAACTGTGCTCTCTGCTTTGTAACTGTGCTCTCTGCTGTTGAAGTGTGCTCTCTGCTGTGTAACTGTGCTCTCTGCTGTGTAACCGGGCTCTCTGCTGTGTAACGGAGCTCTCTGCTGTGTAACTGAGCTTCTCAGCTGTGTAACTGTGCTCTCTGCTTTGTAACCGTGATCTCTGCTGTGTAACTGAGCTCTTTGCTGTGTAACTGAGCACTCTGCTGTGGAACCGTGCTCGCTGCTGTGTAAATGTGCTCTCTGTTGTGTAACCGTGCTCTCTGCTATGTAACTGCACACTCTGCTGTGTAACTGTGCTCTCTGCTGTGTAACTGAGCTTTCTGCTGTGTAACTGTGTTCTCTGCTGTGTAACTGTGCTCTCTGCTGTGTAACTGTGCTCTCTGCTGTTGAAGTGTGCTCTCTGCTGTGTAACTGTGCTCTCTGCTGTGTAACCGGGCTCTCTGCTGTGTAACGGAGCTCTCTGCTGTGTAACTGAGCTTCTCAGCTGTGTAACTGTGCTCTCTGCTTTGTAACCGTGATCTCTGCTGTGTAACTGAGCTCTCTGCTGTGTAACTGAGCACTCTGCTGTGGAACCGTGCTCGCTGCTGTGTAAATGTGCTCTCTGCTGTGTAACTGAGCTTTCTGCTGTGTAACTGTGTTCTCTGCTGTGTAACTGTTCTCTCTGCTGTGTAACTATGCTCTCTGCTGTGTAACTGTGCTCTCTGCTGTGTAACCGTGCTCTCTGCTGTGTAACTGAGCTCTCTGCTGTGTAACCTTGCTCTCTGCTGTGTAACTGTACGCTCTGCTGTGTAACCGTGCTCTCTGCTGTGTAACGGAGCTCTCTGCTATGTAACTGAGCTCCCTGCTTTGTAACTGTGCTCTCTGCTGTGTGACTGTGCTCTCTGCTGTGTAACTGTGCTCTCTGCTGTGTAGCCGTGCTGGCTGCTGTGTAACTGTGATCTCTGCTGTGTAACCGTGCTATCTGCTGTGTAACTGAGCTCTCTGCTGTGTAACTGAGCTCTCTGCTGTATAACCGTCCTGTCTGCTGTGTAACTCTGCTCTCTGCTGTGTAACTGAGCTTTCTGATGTGTAACTGTGCTCTCTGCTGTGTAACAGAGCTCTCTGCTGTGTAACTAAGGTATTTTCTGTTTAACCGTGCTCCCTGCTGTGGAACCGTACTCTCTACTGTGTAACTGTGCTCTCTGCTGTGTAACTGTGCTCTCTACTGTGTAACTGAGCTCTCTGCTGTGTAACTGAGCTCTCTGCTGTATAACCGTCCTGTCTGCTGTGTAACCGAGCTCTCTGCTGTGTAACCGTGCTCTCTGCTGTATAACTGGGCTCTCTGCTGTGTAACCGTGCTCTCTGCTGTGTAAATGTGCTCTCTGCTGTGTAACTGTGCTCTCTGCTGTGTAACTGTGCTCTCTGTTGTGTAACTGTGCTCTCTGTTGTGTAACCGTGCTGGCTGCTGTGTAAATGTGCTCTCCACTGTGTAACCTTGTTCTCTGCTGTGTAACTGTGCTCTCTGCTGTGTAACTGTGCTCTCTGCTGTGTAACTGAGCTCTCTGTTGTGTAACTGTGCTCTCTTCTGTGTAAATGTGCTCTCTGCTGTGTAACCGTGCTCTCTGCTATGTAACTGCACACTCTGCTGTGTAACTGTGCTCTCTGCTGTGTAACGGAGCTCTCTGCTGTGTAACTGAGCTTCTCAGCTGTGTAACTGTGCTCTCTGCTTTGTAACCGTGATCTCTGCTGTGTAACTGAGCTCTCTGCTGTGTAACTGAGCTCTCTGCTGTGTAACCGTGCTCGCTGCTGTGTAAATGTGCTCTCTGCTGTGTAACTGAGCTTTCTGCTGTGTAACTGTGTTCTCTGCTGTGTAACTGAGCTCCCTGCTTTGTAACTGAGCTCTCTGCTGTGTAACTGAGCTCTCTGCTGTGTAACCGTGCTCGCTGCTGTGTAACTGTTCTCTCTGCTGTGTAACCGTGCTCTCTGCTATTTATCTGTGATCTCTGCTGTGTAACTGAGCTCTCTGCTGTGTAATTGTGCTCTCTGCTGTGTAACTGAGCTCTCTGCTGTGTAATTGTGCTCTCTGCTGTGTAACTGAGTTCTCTGCTGTGTAACTGTGCTCTCTGCTGTGTAATTGTGCTCTCTGCTGTGTAACTGAGCTCTCTGCTGTGTAATTGTGCTCTCTGCTGTGTAACTGAGCTCTCTGCTGTGTAACTGAGCTCTCTGCTGTGTAATTGTGCTCTCTGCTGTGTAACTGAGCTCTCTGCTGTGTAACTGTGCTCTCTGCTGTGTAACTGCGCTCTCTGCTGTGTAACTGAGCTCTCTGCTGTGTAACTGAGCTCTCTGCTGTGTAACTGTGCTCTCTGCTGTGTAACCGTGCTCTCTGCTGTGTAACCGTGCTCTCTGCTATGTAACTGTGCTCTCTGCTGTGTAACTGAGCTCTCTGCTGTGTAACTGTGCTCTCTGCTGTGTAACTGAGCTCTCTGCTGTGTAACTGTGCTCTCTGCTGTGTAGCCGTGCTGTCTGCTGTGTAACTGTGCTCTCTGCTGTGTAACTGTGCTCTCTTCTGTGTAACTGAGCTTTCTGCTGTGTAATTGTCCTCACTGCTGTGTAACTGTGCTCTCTGCTGTGTAACTGTGCTCTCTCATGTGTAACTGTGCTCTCTGCTGTGTAACTGTGCTCTCTGCTGTGTAACCTTGATCTCTGCTGTGTAACTGTGCTCTCTGCTGTGTAACTGTTCTCTCTGCTGTGTAACCGTGCTGGCTGCTGTGTAAATGTGCTCTCTGCTGTGTAACCTTGTTCTCTGCTGTGTAACTGTGCTCTCTGCTGTGTAACTGTTCTCTCTGCTGTGTAACTGTGCTCTCTGCTGTGTAATGAGCTCTCTGTTGTGTAACTGTGCTCTCTGCTGTGTAAATGTGCTATCTGCTGTGTAACCGTGCTCTCTGCTATGTAACTGCACACTCTGCTGTGTAACTGTGCTCTCTGCTGTGTAACTGAGCTTTCTGCTGTGTAACTGTGTTCTCTGCTGTGTAACTGTGCTCTCTGCTGTGTAACTGTGCTCTCTGCTGTTGAAGTGTGCTCTCTGCTGTGTAACTGTGCTCTCTGCTGTGTAACCGGGCTCTCTGCTGTGTAACGGACCTCTCTGCTGTGTAACTGAGCTTCTCAGCTGTGTAACTGTGCTCTCTGCTTTGTAACCGTGATCTCTGCTGTGTAACTGAGCTCTCTGCTGTGTAACTGAGCTTTCTGCTGTGTAACTGTGTTCTCTGCTGTGTAACTGTTCTCTCTGCTGTGTAACTATGCTCTCTGCTGTGTAACTGTGCTCTCTGCTGTGTAACCGTGCTCTCTGCTGTGTAACAGAGCTCTCTGCTGTGTAACCTTGCTCTCTGCTGTGTAACTGTAAGCTCTGCTGTGTAACCGTGCTCTCTGCTGTGTAACGGAGCTTTCTGCTATGTAACTGAGCTCCCTGCTTTGTAACTGTGCTCTCTGCTGTGTAACTGTGCTCTCTGCTGTGTAACTGAGCTCTCTGCTGTGTAACTGAGCTCTCTGCTGTGTAACCGTGCTCGCTGCTGTGTAACTGTGCTCTCTGCTGTGTAACCTTGCTCTCTGCTGTGTAACCGTTCTCTCTGCTGTGTAACCGTGCTCTCTGCTATTTATCTGTGATCTCTGCTGTGTAACTGAGCTCTCTGCTGTGTAATTGTGCTCTCTGCTGTGTAACTGAGCTCTCTGCTGTGTAACTGTGCTCTCTGCTGTGTAACTGCGCTCTCTGCTGTGTAACTGAGCTCTCTGCTGTGTAACTGAGCTCTCTGCTGTGTACCTGTGCTCTCTGCTGTGTAACCGTGCTCTCTGCTGTGTAACCGTGCTCTCTGCTATGTAACTGTGCTCTCTGCTGTGTAACTGAGCTCTCTGCTGTGTAACTGTGCTCTCTGCTTTGTAACTGAGCTCTCTGCTGTGTAACTGTGCTCTCTGCTGTGTAACCGTGCTGTCTGCTGTGTAACTGTGCTCTCTGCTGTGTAACTGTGCTCTCTTCTGTGTAACTGAGCTTTCTGCTGTGTAATTGTGCTCACTGCTGTGTAACTGTGCTCTCTGCTGTGTAACTGTGCTCTCTGATGTGTAACTGTGCTCTCTGCTGTGTAACTGTGCTCTCTGCTGTGTAACCTTGATCTCTGCTGTGTAACTGTGCTCTCTGCTGTGTAACTGTTCTCTCTGCTGTGTAACCGTGCTGGCTGCTGTGTAAATGTGCTCTCTACTGTGTAACCTTGTTCTCTGCTGTGTAACTGTGCTCTCTGCTGTGTAACTGTTCTCTCTGCTGTGTAACTGTGCTCTCTGCTGTGTAAATGTGCTCTCTGCTGTGTAACCTTGCTCTCTGCTATGTAACTGCACACTCTGCTGTGTAACTGAGCTCTCTGCTGTGTAACTGTGCTCTCTGCTGTGTAACTGTGCTCTCTGCTGTGTAACTGAGCTTTCTGCTGTGTAACTGTGTTCTCTGCTGTGTAACTGAGCTCTCTGCTGTGTAACTGAGCTCTCTGCTGTGTAACTGTGCTCTCTGCTGTGTAACCGTGCTCTCTGCTGTGTAACCGTGCTCTCTGCTATGTAACTGTGCTCTCAGCTGTGTAACTGAGCTCTCTGCTGTGTAACTGTGCTCTCTGCTTTGTAACTGAGCTCTCTGCTGTGTAACTGTGCTCTCTGCTGTGTAACCGTGCTGTCTGCTGTGTAACTGTGCTCTCTGCTGTGTAACTGTGCTCTCTTCTGTGTAACTGAGCTTTCTGCTGTGTAACCTTGTTCTCTGCTGTGTAACTGTGCTCTCTGCTGTGTAACTGTTCTCTCTGCTGTGTAACTGTGCTCTCTGCTGTGTAAATGTGCTCTCTGCTGTGTAACCTTGCTCTCTGCTATGTAACTGCACACTCTGCTGTGTAACTGAGCTCTCTGCTGTGTAACTGTGCTCTCTGCTGTGTAACTGTGCTCTCTGCTGTGTAACTGAGCTTTCTGCTGTGTAACTGTGTTCTCTGCTGTGTAACTGTGCTCTCTGCTGTGTAACTGTGCTCTCTGCTGTGTAACTGTGCTCTCTGCTGTGTAACTGTGCTCTCTGCTGTGTAACCGTGCTGGCTGCTGTGTAACTGTGCTCTCTGCTGTGTAACTGTGCTCCCTGCTGTGTAACTGTGCTATCTGCTGTGTAACTCTGCTCTCTGCTGTGTAACTGAGCTTTCTGTTGTGTAACTGTGCTCTCTGCTGTGTAACAGAGCTCTCTGCTGTGTAACTAAGGTCTTTGCTGTTTAACCGTGCTCCCTGCTGTGTAACCGTACTCTCTACTGTGTAACTGTGCTCTCTGCTGTGTAACTGTGCTCTCTGCTGTGTAACTGAGCTCTCTGCTGTGTAACTGAGCTCTCTGCTGTATAACCGTCCTGTCTGCTGTGTAACTGTGCTCTCTGCTGTGTAACTGAGCTTTCTGATGTGTAACTGTGCTCTCTGCTGTGTAACTGAGGTCTCTGCTGTGTAACTGATGTCTTTGCTGTTTAACCGTTCTCTCTGCTGTGTAATTGTGCTCTCTGCTGTGTAACCGAGCTCTCTGCTGTGTAACCGTGCTCTCTGCTGTGTAACTGTGCTCTCTGCTGTGTAACTGTGCTGTCTGCTGTGTAACTGTGCTCTCTGCTATGTAACTGAGCTCTCTGCTGTGTAACTGTGCTCTCTGCTGTGTAACTGTGCACTCTGCTGTGTAACCGAGCTCTCTGCGATGTAACTGAGCTCTCTGCTGTGTAACTGAACTCTCTACTGTGTAACTGAGCTCTCTGCTGTGTAACCGTGCTTTCTGCTGTGTAACTGTGCTCTCTGCTGTGTAACTGAGCTTTCTGATGTGTAACTGTGCTCTCTGCTGTGTAACTGAGCTCTCTGCTGTGTAAGTGGGGTCTTTGCTGTTTAACCGTGCTCTCTGCTGTGTAACTGAGCTCCCTGCTGTGTAACTGTTCTCTCTGTCGTGGAACCGTGACTCTGCCGGTGACAGATCTTCACTGTGGTTGTGACAAATCATTACCTGTTGTGTAAATGTGTTCCCAATTGTGGAAATATGATCCGTCTGAAGCAGAACTTTTCTCGGCCATTACTGAGACGAAATTTCATTTCCAGAGTCATTAAATGTTGTCACGAAAGGTGAGTTCAGGCCTCTGGATTCCCAGTCCAGCGACATAACCTTGTGTTCCTGTTATGAATACAATTAATTCAGCGTCAATATTTTCATGGAAGCGCCCACGACCCTAGGATTAAGGATCCCATGCTCCACCGACTGAGCTAGCCGGGCTGGTGCTGCACTATCTCTTAAACCTCTTCTGGAAGAGAGTTGCTGCGCTGCTCATTCGGAGTGTCAGTGCTGACTGGTTGGGCCGAATGGCCTACTTCTGAGCTGGATATTCTACGATTCTATGATACAAGGAGGTTGATGCGGTGGTGTCCTTCTGCCATACTGCCCACTCCTGACACCATGTAGAAATGCTGGTCTCTCAGTGACTGGCGACCAAGGAGTTGTAATAACAAATAACTGATTTAATAATTGAGCAGGTCCTCCTGGCTTGTGCTCTGACCGCGATCCGGGGAACTGCCGGAATCCCGACACGTGATCATGTTAGATGCGTCATCAGGTCATCATGTGACCATTCGGCCTGCACAGGTCTCCTTCTGTGCTGTAATTTCTAGATTTCATAATTTTAAATTTCTTCCAGAATGGAAAGTGTGGTCCTGTTCCATTTGAATTTCTAATAGATTTCCAATCAGTGGAATTGTGCGTTTAGGGAGCTGAGGTTTTCGATTCTCTCAAGGCTTCTCTCCAAATCCAATGGCCATTTTCCACGAAGATTCAACCCCTCCTCACGTAAACCACGGGGCCCCGTTGATCGTTTGAATACAATAACTTCCTGGAGTGATTCCAGGCTGGTTTTAGAATGTATTCCATCGACCAAATTAATAATGAATGACTCACTGGACCCAGCTGCGATGGCCGAGTGGTTGAGGCGCTGGGGACATTGATAAACCTGTTGCTGATTTATTCAAACCTTGCCTAAAAACCGACTCTGGTGGGACTCGAACCCACAACCTTTGAATGTCTCATCACGACAGCGACTAGAAGTCCAACGCGCTATCCGTTGCGCCACAGAGCCACACCTGCAGCGCTTTCACATCCCCATATGAGGATTTCTGTAGTTTTCCAACAGGCAGTTCAAAAGTTCAGTAATTCGCACAGTGACGACATTTCAAAACTACTTCATTGTCTGGGAATGTTTTGGGCAGCCCTGTGGTTGTGAAAAGCGCTACAGAAATTCTAGTAAAACTCCGAAAGGACACAGCCAGGTTGGTGCAATGGGAGGACATGTAGCAGACAAGGAATGAAGTGATTTATTTTTGTAGGAAGAACAGAAGAGAACAATATAAAATAAAGTGTCTATTTACAAGAAAGAGTGCAGGAACAGCGGGACATGTGTCCAAATCATTGAAGGTGACAGGGCAGGCTGTAAGAGTCGTTTATAAATCAAACAGTGTCATGACTTTATTAATAGCGGCACAGAGTACAAGATGACAGAGGGGTCATCTCTCCCTTTTCAGCTCCTGACTGCAGAGGCTTTTCTTGTGAAACCGTTTATTGGAAAACCTCTTTCCCTGGAGGGAGGCGGGAGTTTGGAACTGTTGGAAGTGTTTAGATGGGCATTTGCGATCCCAGGGTACACGAGGCGATGATCCAAGTGCTGGGAAATGGGATGAGAATGGTTCGGTGGTTGTTTCTGACCGGCACAGATGCGATGGGCTGAAGGGCCATTTCTCTGCTGTCTGATTCGATGACTTTATGAATGAAATGCAACATGTGTTTGCAGCTGTCTCTGTTTATATCCTGTTGTATTCACAGGAACAAACAAACTGGGCTGGCCGTTGAGCACCTCGAGACTGTTCTGCCCTACATTTAGATTGAGTAAGGGCTCCGTGTATTTTAACTCCAGCTCCCTGACTGGATTTCAGAAACCCTCCACAAACGGCAGTCTTATTGATTAATAAAGGTCCCAGAGATGGATAATCAGCGATAATCACAGCCAGAGAGACCTGCAATAACCCTCAGAGCAGGAAAGACAACTCATTGTCCTTTGGCCCAACAGCAAAATACTGCGGATCCCGCAAATCTGAAACAAAGACAGAAAATGCTGCAAATATTCAGCTGACCCGGCAGCTTCTGTGGAGAGAGGAACAGGTCGTTCCAATGAAGGGTCAGGATCTGAAATGTTAACTATTTCTCTTGTCAGTGATACCACAGATTCGTAAAATATTTCAAGCATTCCGGTTTGTTCAGCTAAACGTCCTCACACTCTGTAGCTTAGATCAATCCCAGCAGGGTGTCACTGCGTTTGACTTGATCTGTGTGATTAAACACTTGCTCCATAAAGTCACAGAGTCATAGATGTTTACAGCATGGAAATAGGTCCTTCGGCCCAGCTTGTCCATGTTGCCCAGTTTCTATCACCAAGTTAGTCCCACTTGCCCACATTTGATCCATGTCCCTCTATATTCACCCTGCCCAGGTAAATTTGATTTGATAAAATTAGCATTTGATAAGGTTCCCCATGGTAGGCTTATGCAGAAAGTAAGGAGGCATGGGATAGTGGCAAATTTGGCCAGTTGGATAACGAACTGGCTAACTGATAGAAGTCAGAGAGTGCTGGTGGATGGCAAATATTCAGCCTGGATCCCAGTTACCAGTGGCGTACCGCTGGGTCCTCTGCTGTTTGTGATTTTCATTAATGACTTGGATGAGGGAGTTGAAGGGTGGGTCAGTAAATTTGCAGACGATACGAAGATTGGTGGAGTTGTGGATAGTGAGGAGGGCTGTTGTCGGCTGCAAAGAGACATAGATAGAATGCAGAGCTGGGCTGAGAAGTGGCAGATGGAGTTTAACCCTGAAAAGTGTGAGGTTGTCCATTTTGGAAGGACAAATATGAATGCGGAATACAGGGTTAACGGTAGAGGTCTTGGCAATATGGAGGAGCAGAGAGATCTTGGGGTCTATGTTTATACATCTTTGAAAGTTGCCACTCAAGTGGATAGAGCTGTGAAGAAGGCCTATGGTGTGCTCGCGTTCATTAACAGAGGGATTGAATTTAAGAGCCGTGAGGTGATGATGCAGCTGTACAAAACTTTGGTAAGGCCACATTTGGAGTACTGTGTACAGTTCTGGTCGCCTCATTTTAGGAAGGATGTGGAAGCTTTGGAAAAGGTGCAAAGAATATTTACCAGGATGTTGCCTGGAATGGAGAGTAGGTCTTACGAGGAAAGGTTGAGGGTGCTAGGCCTTTTCTCATTAGAACGGAGAAGGATGAGGGGCGACTTGATAGAGGTTTATAAGATGATCAGGGGAACACATAGAGTAGACAGTCAGAGACATTTTCCCCGGGTGGAACAAACCAGTACAAGGGGACATAAATTTAAGGAGAAAGGTGGAAGATAGAGGAGGGATATCAGAGGTAGGTTATTTACCCAGAGAGTAGTGGGGGCATGGAATCACTGCCTGTGGAAGTAGTTGAGTCGGAAACATTAGGGACCTTCAAGCAGCTATTGGATAGGTACATGGATTACGGTAAAATGATATAGTGTAGATTTATTTGTTCTTAAGGGCAGCACGGTAGCATTGTGGATAGCACAATTGCTTCACAGCTTCAGGGTCCCAGGTTCGATTCCGACTTGGGTCACTGTCTGTGCGGAGTCTGCACGTCCTCCCCGTGTCTGCGTGGGTTTCCTCCCACAGTCCAAAGATGTGCAGGTTAGGTGAATTGGCCAATGATAAATTGCCCTTAATGTCCAAAATTGCCCTTGGTGTTGGGTGGAGGTGTTGAGTTTGGGTAGGGTGCTCTTTCCAGGAGCCGGTGCAGACTCAAAGGGCCGAATGGCCTCCTTCTGCACTGTAAATTCAATGATAATCTATGATTAATCTAGGACAAAGGTTCGGCACAACATCGTGGGCCGAAGGGCCTTTTCTGTGCTGTATGTTCTATGTTCTATGTAAATATCTCACTGTATTTTAAAGGAAAACATTGTACCGATTCTACACTGCCTCTGGCAGCCGATTTCGGATGCTCACCACCCTCCGCGTGAAAGCAAATCCTCTCTGGTCTCTTTTACATCTCTCCCCTCTCACCTTAAACCTATGCCCTTTAGGCTCCTCTACCTTTGGGAACATATGTTGACTATCTGCCTGATCTATGCTCCTCATTATTTTATATTCCTCTATCAGTTCACCTCGAAGCCTCCGACGCTCCAGGGAAAAAATCCAAGCCTGTCCAGTCTCTCCTTATAACCCACAGGACCAAGTCCTGGTAGCATCCTCGTAAATCTCTTCTGCACTCTTTCTAGTTTACCAATATACTTCCCATAATAGGGTGACTAGAACTGAACATAGTATTTCATGTGTGCTCTTACCAATGTATTGTACAACTTCAATAAGACGTCCCGACTCCGATATTCAATATCCTGACCAATAAAACCGAGCATGCTGAATGGCTTCTTCACCACCCTGTCCACCTGCGACTCTACTTACAAGGAGCTCCGAACTTGTACCCCTAGATCTCTTTGTTCTGTAATTCCCCCCAAAGAATACAACAGCGCAAAATCAGTCTTTGTTCCAGAATTGCAGGTTTAACTTGCCCTTCACTTTCCAGTGGATAATTTACAGACATTTTAACAGAAGGACTGAATTCAGTCCAATGGTTAATGCTTTCGACTAGAAATCAACTGGATTTTTCCCTTTGACTTCAGTCCTGCTCCCAGAGAATCTGTTCAGTCGTTAAAATAATGTTTTCTTTTGAATCCTTTATTTCCACTGAATGTTGACGCTGAAATTCCTCACAGTTCTCTCCATTGTTATCTACTCTGCGGGTATTGACTGCACCGTCTATTTGAGACATGCTCACAGGGCTGTGAGAGAGGCTTTCTTTCAGGTTTTAGGCCTCTTTTGGTCATTAAACAAAAACCGGATATCTGCAGAGGAACTCGGAATACCAAACCTCTCTTCCCAGGATGAACTTAGTCAGGGGACAAAATGTTGTTTGAATACAGAACAAAAGGTTTGAGGATTTGGGGTGAGATTCCTGGAGATTTGGGAAGAGAGCGATGTTGTGGAGCATTGTGACAATAGCAGGATACGAGTTTGGGAGATTACCCAGTCTTTGTGGGGGGCTGGGGGAAGGAAATTGTCTTGCCTGCCCATCCAAGTTGAATGTTGGGGTTGAGATGGTGATCAGATTCCGTGCGGAGGGTGAAATCCTTTCACTGAATTTCACGTTTACAGCTCAGGTCCTCGAGGAATCGCTGCTGTATTCCCAGGAGGTGGTGGTCTCATTCTTAAAGCAAAAAACTTCAATCCAGGACCGGTTTGTCAATAAGAACAAGCTGGAGGATTGGGATGATAGAAACTGTTCAGCACTGATTCATTTTATTCATTGTTGTGTCCTGGAATAAGCAAGTGGATTGTAGCTGTCCATTAAAAACGCAAATAGAATTCGGAAGTTTCTGGCCAGTAACTTCACAATGTCCACTATTACATCACTCAGCATCCTCAGCTGCATCTCATCTGGTCCACATGACATGTCACCATTACCTACAGCCAGTCTTTCTCATTCCTCTTTGACATAAGTTTTATACAAAAGAAAACAATTACGAATGGTCGATGAGGAAAGTGAGCACTTTTATTGAAGGGAGTTTAAAGAAACCTTTGTGATAAAGAAGTGGGATTAGGGAAATGAAAGTAACAATAAGTGGAATGAAGGCACGGGTTGTTCCTGGGCTGACTGCAGAATTTGCTGTTCATTTATTCAATAGAGATTTCAGGCCAATTGTATTTGATGTCATTAAGGAGATTAACATTGAAGGAAGCATGTCATTGTCTATAATGTGTGATTACCTCCTTTTATCAAAATTGCTCTGATAGATGGGATTCAAAGAATTGGAGTCATATGGCATTCCTGTGGATTGTTAGATCCTTGCGAGGGTTCAAATAAATCCTTTGGAAAACCGCCAAGACCGAGGAGATTGTGCAGTGGAGATTGACTGGAGTGGTATCAGTGGTGAAGGGTGTGCTTCCGGAAGATGTATTTCCAATATTGCAAACCAGGCTGCAGATTCACGACCTTCTTACCAACTTCTCATCGATGAAAAGGATGCACTGGTGAAAATCTTCCATGAATCCTTAAATTCTGGAAAATCGCAGCGTGTTTACTTCAGACAGGCATCATAATGAGCGCAGGCTGGTAGTGCCGGAGAGCCTGTTCCTGTGCTGTACTGTTCTTTATGGAAAACTGCCAACATAACACCCTTATTCGAAAAGGGAGGGAGACAGGAACAGATAACTAAATGCTAGTTAGCATAATATCTGTCATGTGGAAACTGTTAGAGTCCATTCTAAAGGATATAATAGCAGAACATTTAGCAATATATAACATAATGAAACAGATTCAGCATGGCTTCAAGAAGGGCACATAATGCATGACAATCTGTTCGATTGTGGTAATGATCAGGATAAATAAAGGGGAATCCTGCCTCCAGCTGCCTCCCTACCTCCAGTTCCCTCCATCTGTTCCTCTCACAATATCACCCATTGTGTCACTCACCTCTTTTCCCCCCTCTCACCCTTCCTCGCTTTTCCTAGCCGCCCTCTATCTCTAATCCATTTCCCTTTCTCTGGGATCTGCCTTGTCTCCAGGCTCCCACTGACCCCGGGTTCGGGGACTCTCAGGCCGGCCAGGGCTCTTTAACCGGCACAATTCACAGGAAAAGTGACTTCAGTTTCCACAATATCATCCGCTCTCTCTGAAACCCCCAAACTGAAATTCAGACTCACCGTGAAGGTGTAGACTGCGAGGGCAGCATGGCGGCACAGTGGTTAGCACTGCTGCCTGACGGCGCCGAGGTCCCAGATTCGATCCCGGCTCTGGGTCATTGTCCGTGTGACGTTTGCACATTCTCCCGTGTTTGCGTGGGTTTCGCCCCCAGAATCCAAAGATGTGCAAGCTAGGTGGATTGGCCACGCTAAATTGCCCCTTAATTAGGAAAAATGAATTGGGTACTCTAAATTCTTTTAAAACAAGGTGAAGACTGCGGGTCCCGCTCCTGCTGTTTAATACAGATCACTATAACTGGGCACAGTGAGCAGAAAGAAATTCGTGTTCTTTGTGTAAATTTCACTCCAATTTCAAACGCCCCTGAATGAAAGTGTCGGTGTCACACGGCTCCCGTTCAGCCAGGAGATTGCACCAGTCCACAATAAATGTAGTTATGCAATTTATTTCTGATGTTCTGTGTGTCATTACATAGGACTCTTACTCTGATCTGAGACCTTACCTTGTCCTTGTGTCCTGATGCTGCCCTTATCATCCTGTTTCGGTAATAACTTTTTACTGGTATTAATTATGTAACTTACTTAGTGATTAATTTATTCAGCCACTAGGAGTGTTTTAAGCTCATTCTGTAAACGGAACTTTGCGTGGCTCGTATTTCTGGCCCGTTTAACCCACCTATTTACTATTGTTCCAGACTGAGAACTTAGTTATTAATGTTGAAGATTGTTGTTTATTTAAACTATGTTTCCACTCAAACCAAATTGATGCTGGTTATTAGATAAGAAACCCATGGCTGATGAGAACAATTGGTGAATTTTATTTGAGGAGTGTCCCTTCCTTTTCTGTCCTGACCTGCGATATTTACAAAGAACAAAGAACAAAGAAATGTACAGCACAGGAACAGGCCCTTCGGCCCTCCAAGCCCCTGCCGACCATGCTGCCCGACTAAACTACAATCTTCTACACTTCCTGGGTCCGTATCCCTCTATTCCCATCCTATTCATGTATTTGTCAAGATGCCCCTTAAATGTCACTATCGTCCCTGCTTCCACCACCTCCTCAAGGCAGAAGGAGGCCATTCGGCCCATCGAGTCTGCACCGACCCTCTTAAGCCCTCGCTTCCACCCTATCCCCGTAACCCAATAACCCCTCCTAACCTTTATGGTCACTAAGGGCAATTTATCATGGCCAATCCACCTAACCTGCACGTCTTTGGACTGTGGGAGGAAACCGGAGCACCCAGAGGAAACCCACGCTGACGCGGGGAGAACGTGCAGACTCCACACAGACAGTGACCCAGTGGGGAATCAAACCTGGGACCCTGACACTGTGAAGCCACAGTGCTAATCACTTGTGCTACCATGCTGCCCTAGAATTAGGCCACTCGACCCATCGAGTCTGCTCCGCCATTCAATCATGGCTGATATGTTTCTCATCCCCATTCTCCTGCCTTCTCCCCATAACCCCTGATCCCCTTATTAATCCAGAACCTATCTGTAAGATAGATCCAATTCTCACTCCTAGCCCCGTAACCCCACCTAATCTTTTTGGGGCAATTTCCCCCACAAAGTCACCCAATTCACCTAACCACATCCTTGGACCGTGGGAGGAAACCGGAGCACCCGGAGGAAACCCACGCAGACACGAGGAGAACGTGCAAAGTCCACACAGACAGTCACCCGAGGCCGGAATCGAACCTGGGAACTGGCGCTGTGAGGCAGCAGTGCAGACCACTGTGCCACCGTGCCGCCTCCAAATAAATTCCACCAGTTGCCATGGAGGGATTTTGAACCTGTGTCCCTCGAGAATTAGCCTGGGCCTCTGGATTACTAGCCCAGGAACATCACCATTACACCACAACCACTTATTTAATTAAATAATTCACCACTGTGATGGCCAGGAACTGAAGCTGGGTCAAATGCTGGGACAGTCACCACTATACCACCACCTGCCCCCCGGGCAATGTCACCCCCTCTGTATTTATAGAACGAATACACAAACAATGAAGCGGGGGAATGTATTAAATCAGAGATTGGATATTCTTGTAACCAATATGGCTGTAATGGGAATCCTTCATTTTCCGATAGATCGGGATGAGCTGGGTCGCTCAGGCAGAAATCAGATATCTGGGGATTTAAATGTGATACTACAATGATAATATTTAACCATGTTAATGTTATTTTGCTCCAATTGAAACGTGTCACGAATACATCGTTACCTTGTTGCACAACTTGCTTTCAGCCAGGAGATGGCAGCAGTGCGCAATAGTTTGGGTCTCCTGATTGTGTCCACAGATCTCGATAGGAATGGAGCTGCTGCTTCCCGGGGAGCTGCCAAGCAAGAGGCACAGATACTGACCAACTGCACCCGCTCCAAATAGATTCCCCAAATTACTGAACAAAAGAAAAACAAGCACAAATCATATTTTAAGAAACTATGGCAGTGACTCTGAAAACAATACACCAACACCTCTGAAAGAATCGACTTGCTGTAACTAATTCAAGATGAACCGTTTCAATATCAGCCGTAATTCCTTACCAGTTCTCAGACAGGCACCGACTAGTTAGAAGTTTGCTTCACTTTTCAAGGTCTGGCTCAATAAAATCAATCACAGGCCCATGATCTGCTTTCCTCCTGTTCTCAGACACATCCACTTTGTACAAGGGCGCACTAACTGGTTTTCAGAGTAAGAGTCAGACTGCAGTCACCTCGTTCTCTCTCGATCCCTTTATCTCAGAGCCACCTCACAACCAGGAATGGAACTTCTCACAGAGCCAAGAATGGAATAGTTTGTCGATTCTTCCACTGATTCAGGACCGTCCATCACCAGGATGTATTCGTCCAAAAGAGTTGGGGTGAGATGGGCCTGAGTTTCACCGTATCCAATCAGTCCCCGGAGAAGCACAAAAACAGTGAGTGAGGGAGAGAGAAAGAAATAAAGAAACAGATAGAGAGATAAAATATGTTCCATTTCTGCCACGATCTTTTTACCCAGAAATACATTCAGCTGAATGAAACCGAACCACGTTTCCATTCGCTGCCGTTGCTGCTTCTCCTTCCAAACGTTGCAGGAAACGTTATTATTTATTGATTGTTGTTTTGAGTGGGAGCTTCTTTATATTTCGTTCAGTTTCAAAAACAAATGTTGAATATCTGACTGAACTCGATATAGGTTCAAACCGTTCATTTACAAACATTCCGATTCATTCTCGAGTCAGCGGCTTGTGCGGGGAGTTCAGCAAACATTTCGAATCACAGTCGCTGCGAGCAGGGCTCGAACCTGATATTTAACAATATCCAGTAATACCCCACAGAGGGGCAATAAGGATGTTTAACAATATCTAGTAATACCCCACAGAGAGGCAATAAGAATGTTTAACAATATCTAGTAATACCCCACATAGAGGCAATAAGGATATTTCACAATATCCGGTAATACCCCACAGAGGGACAATAAGGATATTTAACAACATCCAGTAATACACCACAGAGGGACAATAAGGGTATTTAACAATATCCAGATATAAACCACAATAAAACTCGAGACACCAGTTTCCCCTCTCGGACAGGTGTGAACAATCCAACCAGACTATTTACAACCAGAGAAGAGGAGATTTACCCGGAGTCCTGCCTCCAGCTGCCTTTCTTCCTCCAGCTCTCTCCCTCTGTTCCTTCTTCACTCCCACACATTGTGCCATCCTTCGATTTCCCTCCCTTTCCCCCTCCCTGTCTCTTCCTACCCCACTCCCTCTCTCTAATGTCTTTCTCTTTCTCTGGGCTCTCCCTTGTCTCCGGGCTCCCACTGACCCCGGGGACTCTCATCCAGGCCAGGGCTCTTTAACCGGCTCCATTCACAGGAAACGTTTCCACAATAACATCCGCTGTCTCTGAAACCCCCAAACTGAAATTCAGACTCACCGTTAAGGTGAAGACTGCGGACTGCGGTTCCCTCTCCTGCTGTTTAATACAGATCACTATAACTGTGTACAGTGAGCAGAAAGAAATTGCTGTTGTTTGTAAACATTTCTTACTGACATGACTGTCATTCTGCTTTAACAGGACGAGGTTGTGTCTCCTGATATTTGAATCGATATAAAACTGTGCAAAGATATAAACTGAACGGGTATATCTGAAATATCCTGAAAAGATTATTTACATTATGCTTCTAAACGGAGTCATTTCATTTCCACACAATGAATTTTGTCCAAATGTAAAATTGTGGAATCAGCTGTAGATAAACTCAGTCAGCCTGACGTGATTTGAACAAGCAACCTCCTGATGTGGCAAAGAGTCATTAGACTCAAAACATTAGATTTTACTCTCCCTACAGATGCTGCCAGACCTGCTGTGATTTTCCATCATTTTCTCTTTCGTATCAAGCAACCTTCTGATCTGGAGTCAGACGCGCTACCGTTGCGCGACACACTCAAGTGCTGGTCACTGAACCTGTCTCCTCATAGATTTATTCATTATCAGTCAATGACTGGTACTGCACGTGAGGGTGGAATCCAGTCTCTGTCAGATATTTGTGCCGAATATCAGTGTGGAAATCTTTCTGTATCTACCAATCACAATTACTGTTTGGGAAAAGTGGGATTAATTCAGTATCAGTGGGTATGAGTGTTTTTTGGGCTGCTGGGGCACTCAACAGCGGATCAATGGTTTCCTGCTTGAACCAAGCATAGAATTCATTGAGTTCATCGGAGAGGGGTGCTCTGCTGCTGGAGATGCTGCTCGGCGTCGCGTTGTAGCCCGTTATGTTGTTTAAACCTTGCCACAACCGACGAGAGTCTGTAACACTAGGCTGTGACTCTAGCTTGGTCTGATATTCTCTCTTGGCATACCGGATGGCTTTACCGAGGTTGTACCTGGATTTATTGTATAGGTCAGGGCCGCCTGACTTGAACACCTCAGACCTGCCCTTCTGTAGGGAGTCAATCTCCCGATTAAGACATGGTTTCTGTCATGATATCCTCATTAACATATCTTGGTGCAATAACACACAAACACTGATAAGCAGGTAGATGGACCAACCAACACACACACAACATCGCAGCCAATCAGCAGTGAGAGCACACGCACTATAAAACAGGGAACACCACAGTTCCCGCTCATTCTACCAGGAGAGAGCTCAGAGCACAGATCTCACAGCGTGCCACTCAGACATACACCATGTGCTGAGTGTCTCACTAAGATAGTGTTGGGCTGGGTCCACAGGTTTGCTGGTGAAGTACGAACCACAGCCAGAAGTTAATAGTTATTATTGTACAGAATAATAAAACAGAGTTGTACCATCTACAACCGTGTTGGTTTGTTTGTTTATCGGAACACCCAACACGACATGATACCAGGTCTGGATACTCGCCAGCAACTGTGAGACCTACCGGCACCTCTTCAGAAACCCGCCATCCTGCGCCATTGAAACCATCATCCCGCCACATCGGATCGCTGGAAACCTTCATATTCCGGATCGCTGGAAATCTTGGCGTCAACTGGAAGCTGTTTAAACAGAGCTTCCAACTCTTCCTAGAAGCCACAGGCAGGGAGAATGCATCGGACACCAGGAAGATCGCCCTCCTCCTCTCCACGGCAGAGCAACACGACATCCACATCTACAACTCCCTGGCATTCACGGAAGGCGAGGACAAGACGAAGTACAAGACGGTCCTTCTAAAATTTGAGCAACACTTCAGCGTGGAAGTAAATGAGAGGTTCAAGAAGTAGCTCTTCCAGCACCGCCTGCAGGGTATGGATGAGCCTTTTCAGTCTTATTTGACATATCTCCATATCCTCGCGCAGTCCTGTGGCTATGAGGCCACCTCCGACTCCATGATTCGGGATCAGATAGTTTTTGGGGTCACCTCGGACACCCTACGCCAGCAGCTCCTCAACATAAAGCGCCTCACCCTAGCCACCGCCATCGATACCTGTGTCCTCCACGAAGACGCAACCAGCCGGTACTCCAAATTGCAGGCAGCCGAATCGGCACGGCAGGGTTCCTATGAGCCGAGCAGGTCCAGTCGATTGAGTTCCTCCCGGCCCCCGGCCCGGACGAGGGCGGCCATTTTGCGCGCTTTCCGAGGCCTCCCGCGCTTGTACACGCCAAAAGAGGGGACATCGACACAGAGAGACGGGATGCGCAGGCATGCTCTATGCAGGACCGCACCATGCATGCACGGTGGCGCGACGAACGCCATGATGTCACAACGTGCGGCAACTGTGGATTTGCACACTTAAAGCGGCAATGTCCAGCCAAAGCGCGACAATGCCTCTGCTGCAGCAGGATGGGCCACTACGCTGCCTGCTGTCGAGCAGCTCAACGTGCCAACTCTCTGCAATTCTGCCAGCCTCGCAGGGACGTGCGGGCCATTTAGCCCCCATACACCGAATCATACCCTGACGACGTGCAGACCGGTGATACCGACGACCGGGAACCCTTTTGTGTTGCGGTAATAAACAAGAACTGGATGTCCCCAAGTCGGACCCACCAGCCGATGCCAGCGCACAGCATTAATCCGGGTGATGAATGGTGTGCCATCCTAACGGCCAACCCAAATCCGTCGCCCACCTAATAGACTGGGCTTATGAGCCTGTTTGCACATTGCACTCACTGAATTGTTTTACAATACTGTTAACGTGTTTCTTTCTTGTTGTTCCAGATGTTCTGTTTCGATATTTGCTGATTGCACTTGTTTTGTTTGTGGTACAACCTCGTTGCTCTGTTGCACCTGACACCTTCCGATGTATATAGTTTAGCCTCATGTACATGTTGTAAATATTGCACACATATTCATATGCACTCAGTACACACCAATATTTATTACCATGTAGGCACATTTCCTTGTGAAAAGGGGGATGTCATGATATCCACATTAACATATCATAACATATTCTCTGAAGGTAAATTTGCAGGTTGAGTTCGTAATTAAGAAAGCAAATGCAATGTTGTCATTTATCTCAAGAGGCTTGGAATATAAAAGCAGGGATGTACTTCTGAAGCTTTATAAAGCACTAGTTATTCCCCATTTAGTCTTCTGTGAGCAATTTTGGGCCCCACACCTCAGGAAGGACATACTGGCAGTGGAGCGGGTCCAGTGGAGATTCACACGGATGATCCCAGGAATGGGAGGCCTAACATACGATGAACATCTGAGGATCCTGGGATTATATTCATTGGAGTTTAGGAGGTTGAGCGGAGATCTAATAGAAACTTACAAGATAATGAATGGCTTAGATAGGGTGGACGTAGGGAAGTTGTTTCCATTAGCAGGGGAGACTAGGACCCGGGGGCACAGCCTTACAATAAATGGGAGTCACTTTAGAACAGAGATGAGGAGAAATTTCTTCAGCCAGAGAGTGGTGGGTCTGTGGCATTCATTGCCACAGAGGGCAGTGAAGGCCGGGACGTTGAGTGTCTTTAAGACAGAAGTTGATAAATTCTTGATTTCTCGAGGAATTAAGGGCTATGGAGCGAGAGCGGGTAAATTGAGTTGAAATCAGACATGATTGAATGGTGGAGGACTCGATGGGCCGAATGGCCTTACTTCCACTCCTCTGTCTTATGGTGTTATGGTGCAATCACACACACACACTGATGGACAGGTAGTTGGACCAACCAACACACACACAACATCGCAGCGAATCAGCAGTGAGGGCACACGCACTATAAAACTGGGTACACCACAGTTCCCGCTCATTCTACCAGGAGATAGCTCAGAGCACAGAGCTGACAGCGAGCCACTCAGACATACACCATGTGCTGAGTGCCTCACTAAGATAGTGCTAGGGCTGGGTCCACAGGTTAGCTGGTGAAGTACGAACCACAGCCAGAAGTTAATAGTTATTATTGCACAGGATAATAAAACAGAGTTGTACCATCTACACCCGTGTTGGTTCATTTGTGTATCGCAACACCCAACACGACAGTTTCTGGTTGGGAAACGTACGTACTGCTTTCTTTGGCACGCAGTCGTCCACACATTTGCTGATGAAGTCTGTGACAGTGGTGACATACTCATTTCAGTTAGTCGCTGAGTTCTTAAATATGGACCAGTCCACTGTCTCCAACAGTCACGTCACAGCTCTTCTGCTTCCTCGGACCAGCACTGCACGACCTTCTTAGCTGGATTCTCCCACTTAAGTTTCTGCTTGTATGCCGGGAGAAGGAGCACCGTCCTATGGTCTGATTTTCCAAAGTGCAGCCACGGGATGGAACGGTAGGTGCCCTTGATTTTTGAGGAGCAGTGATCAATCGTGTTGTCTCCCCTGGTGGGACAGGAGATGTGCTGGTGGAATTTTGGCAGTACACTCTTGAGGTTGGCCTTGGGGAAGTCTCCGGCCATGATGAATGTGCTTTCAGTATGGACAGTGTTTGACTATTCACCACCCAAGGCCTCAAACAAAAGCTAAAAATCACAGCATTTTCACTTCACCCACATCAAGTTAACCAGAGACACAACAGACACGTTACAGACGAGGATGGGATTTGAAGCCACGTGTACAGAGCACAATGGATTATTGTGCATCACCTTAACCACGTGATACAGCTGCTTTACTTCAGGGCCCTTTAGTATCCCTCAATCAGACTTCTTTGAGTTTCTTTCGCACAGGTGCTGATTTACAGTGTGCCGTCAAAGTGTAAATAAAAAATAAATCTCTGAGGAGAAAGGTTCAGTTATTAGAACTTGGGCTTCTGGCGCTAAGGTAGCGCGTCTGACTCCACATCAGAAGGTTGCGTCCAAATCACGTCAGGCTCCCGGAGATTTTCTGCAGCTGGTTCCAGGAATTTCTCTCTGTGTTGGAATGTTTTTGAAATGACTCCGATCAAAAGCGCAATTCAAATAATCTTTTCCGGATATTTCTGATTTACCTGCTCAGTTTATATTTTTGCAAGGTTTAATATCGGATCAAATATCACGAGACTCAAACTCGTCCTGTTAATGCAGAATGACAGTGAGTTCAGGAAGAAATGTTTACAAACAACTGCAATTTCTTTCTGCTCAATGTACACAGTTTTCGTGATCTGAATTAAACAGCAGGGGCGGGAACCGCAGTCCGCAGTCTTCACCTTCACGGTGAGACTGATTTTCAGTTTGGGGGTTTCAGAGAGAGCGGATGTTATTGCGGAAACTGAAGTCACTTTTCCTGTGAATGGAGCCGGATAAAGAGCCCTGGCCGGCCTGAGAGTCCCCGAGCCTCCATGAATCTTCACAGCTCACAGAGTGAAGGGCTTTTCCACTTTGAAAATGACCATGTCCGGCAGCTGGAGCTTGCCCTTGTATTTTCTGGGATCTGGGAAACAGCGGATCACCAAACAATAGAAATGAAAAACATGGAATCGCAGTATTTATTCACAAGAGATAAACATCAGCTCACGTATCACAGCCAGTGGCCGCGTGGCCTAATGGAAAAGGCGTCTGACTTCGGTGAATTTCAATGATGATATCAGAAGATTGCAGGTTCGAGTCCTGCCGCGGTCATTTTTTACAGAAATCCGGTGCAACTTGCTGACAGCCGAGTTTTCCCTCCTCAGCTCAAACTTCCACCTGTCCATCCAAACACTGTTGGGATTTTTTGGAATGTAATTTCTTGTAACTTTGTTCATTCAATTGTCTCTCATATTTTGTTTAGTCCCTAATGAATCCACAATATCTGTCTAATTTAGATAAAGTGTTGAATAAATTATTATGCATCAATCGGTTCAATACAATTCTGTGAAGGAAATTCGAATGTCCTCAGGAAGATGGATAGAGTCATAGATGTTTACAGCATGACAACAGGCCGTTCGGCCCAGCTTGATCATGCCGCCCAGTCTCTATCACTAAGCTAGTCCCACTTGCCCGTGTTTGGCCCTCTCTTATCCACCCTGCCCATGTAACTGTCCAACTGATTTTTTAAAGATTAAATTGTACACGCCCCTGCCTCTGGCAGCCCGTCCCAGATACTCACCACCCTCAGCGTGAAGAAATGTCCTGCCTGGTCTATTTAGTATCTCTCCCCTCTCACCTTATACAAATGCCCTCTAGTTCGAGACACATCTACCTTTGGGGAAATGTGTCGACTACCTACCTTATCTATGCTCCTCATTATTTTATAGATCGCTGTAAGATCACCCGTAAGCCTCTCAAGCTACAGGGGGAAAAGTCCCATCCTATCCAGCCTCTCCTTATAACGCAGACTATCAAGTCCTGGTAGCATCCTCGTAAATTGCTTCTGCACTCTTTCTAGCTTAACAATATCCTTCCTATAATAGGGTGACCATAAAACGAACACAGCATACCGTGTGTGGTCTTACCAATGTCTTGTACAACTTCAACAAGACGTCTCAACTCCTGTATTCAATATTCTGATCAATAAAACCTAGCATTCTGAATGCCTTCTTCACCATTTTGTCCGACTACGACTCTATCTTCAAGGAGCTATGGACCTGTACACTCCTTGATCTTTTTGTTCTATAACTGTACCCAACTCCTTACTATTAATTGAGCGAGTCCAGCTCTGTTTGGATCAACCAAAATGTATCTCCCCACATTTATCCAAATTAAACACCATTTGCCATTTATGGGCCCACTGGCCCAAGATGTTAACAATGAGCTGAATCAACTGTTTTATGTCCAGAGGGATGAAAGATTATGTCACTGGATTGGGAATCCAGAGGCCTGAACTAAACTTTGGGACACGTAAGAAATCCCACCATTCAAATTCACCGATTTAATCGATTTACAAGGGGATTAACAGGGTGGATGCTGAGAGGTTGTTTCTTCATGTGGGAGAGTCTCGGACCAAAGGGAATGATCTCAGAGTAAGGGGCCGCCCATTCAAACCAGGGATGATGAGTAATTTCTTCTCTCAGACTATAGTGTATCTGTGGAACCATTTTTGTAACCGAATAGGGCTGTCAAGCTGGGTCAGTTAATATGTTCAAGGCTGATACAGACAGATTTTTAATCAGTAAGGAAATCAAGGATTATGGGGATGATGTGGGAAAGTGGGTTTGAGGATTATATCAGATCAGTTAAAACCTATCTGAATGGTGGAGCAGACACGATTGGCCGAATGACCTACTTCTGCTCCCACGTCTTACAGTGTAATGAGATCATCTGATGAACTTGTTTTCACGGCTGGGCGGCCGGTTCTGGAAAGACAAAATCTGCCAGCAGTGCCCCAGATGAAGCTGGCGTCTGTTTTGGAGCTTCTGAATGCGCATGTTTTCATGGTGCCAAACTCCTGCCCAAAACTGGTGTCGTGATTTAAATCGATTATCAGACAGAGGATTAGGAATATCGGTATAGAGATTGGTGCAAGAAGATTCACTCCTCAGGCCTGTTGAACTCCGAATCTAACCTTCATCCTAGTTCCGTGTCGACGAGAATGGATTCAAACCCGCAGATGCAAAGCACAATGGATTAGCAGCGCATCACCTTCACCTCTCGGCCAACTCGCCATGTAACCTGACTTCACCAAACCACCTCATGGACTTTTAACATCCCCAATAACTAACGGAAGAAGGTTGTCTTTGTGCATTGGTCCAGATGTGCAGCCAGATGTGAAGTGTTGGAAATGTTGTTCCTGTCAGCAAATTACATTTCCATCATGTCAGCTCAGGGATTGTTCTGATTGGACTGATGGGAAACACTTCAACACCATGTCCAACATGTTTCTACACATTGTAAATAAAACACCGCGGAAAGACTGAAAGATACAAACAATTGATCGCATCATGATGGACATCACTCGGACGCCTCAAACATCCCGTCAATGTCGGAGTTCTGACGATTCTAATTTGTTATCCAGAGAAACCCGGCAGGACATTCGGTCTCTTGAGTCTGCACCGAACTTCGGAAAGCGCACTCGACCTGGACCCCCTCTTCCGCTTCTCCTCATAACCCCGCACTTGCTCATGACGAATCCACCCAACCTACACTGTGGGACGAAACAGGAACACACTGAAAAAACCCATGCAGACACGGGGATAAAGTGTAAACTCCACACAGATAGTCACGCAAGCTGGAATCCAACTATTATGAAATGCGAACTGACAGGATGAATTGCTCTAACTCCACATGAGTTGAGTGAGTGGGAAAATGAATGGCAGATGAATGTATAATATGTATAAATGTGAGGTTATACACTTTGGGAGCACAAACAGGAAGGCAGATTGTCATCTGAATGTCCATTAATAGGAGAGGGGAATGTGGACGAGACCTGGCGGTCCTCGTACACCTGTTGCTGAGGGTGAGCTTGCAGGTGCAGCAGGCGCGAAAGGAGGTCAATAGTATGTTGGCCTTCATCGCGAGAGGATTTCAGTGCAGGAGCAGGAATATTCTTGGTGCAATTATCCAGGGCCCTGGTGAGGCCACGTCTGGAATATCGTGTGCACATTTGGTCTCCTTCTCTGAGAAAGGGTGTTCTTGCTGTAGAGGGAGCGCAGCGGAGGTACAGCACACTGATTCCTGGGATTAAAGGTCTGACGTATGAGGAGAGACTGGGCGGTTGCGATTGTATTCGCTGGCGTTCAGAAGAATGAGGGGATCTCATAGAAAGCTATCGAATTCCAAAAGGACTGGACAGAGTTGATGCAGGAAGAATGCTCCTGATGGTGGGATGTTCAGAACCAGGGGTCACGTCTGAGGATATGGGGTAGACCGTGTTGGACGGAGAAGAGTATAAATGTCTTTACGCAGAGTTTGGTCAGATTGGAATTTGCTCCCACAGCAATTTGCTGAGGCAAAACCACTATATTTTCAAGAAACAGTTTGATGAAGCACATGGGGAGAAGGCAATCAACAATACGGGAGGGGAGGCGGGGGAAGGAGGGATCAGCCAATTGGGTTGGATGATCAGCCATGATCACAATGAATGGCAGAGAAGGCACGAAGGGCCGAAGGGCCTCCTTCTGCTCCAATTGTCTATGTTTCTATGATTGGCGCAGAGCAACTTAAAGGCTGCTAGGCGGGAGGTGCCGCTGATCTTCACAGGAACAGACAGTGAGACGGAACATTGATCATGAACAGACAGTGAGAGAATACAACACAATAAACACAGGAAGCAACAATGGGAAATAACAAATCCATTTGATTGGAATGTTCAATACCGTTTGGAATTGACAAAACACCGCCTGAAAAGGAAATTAAATTGGAATTCCCAACATTTTAGCATCTGGGAGAGAAAGGAGAAACGGAGAGAACAATGTAGGAAGGAAGAAAAGAAAGGATGGAACTGCTCCCTTGTACTTGGCTCACTGCTGGTCCACAATTTGCAGCATCTCACCGATTAGAAACAAAAGGACATAAAACTCTATCATTCGTGGATTCAATCAGATTCAGATTCATTTTGAACTCTAAAGGCTAAAGTATTTCTCACTCACTCAATATATTGACACATTTCAGAATAAATTGACCCCACAGGGTAATGTTGTGTTTCTGCTCTCTGGTTATTTGTTTTTCCTGTTACTCTTCCATTCGATGTAAATCAACAGGAAGAGGGAAAGGAGCGAGGGAGCGAATATTCTGTTTCCTTACATGATTCTCTTCTGATCGTCACTTTACAGAATATAATCAAGGTGTAAATGAGGAAATCTGTCAGCATTGAAATTTAATCTTCGACAGGAGGTCTTGTGGCGCCCGATAGCGCTTCTGAATGCCGATCCGAAGGCTGCGTGTTCAATCACGTCAGGCTCACAGAGTTTTTCTGCTTGTTCCAGGATTTTATATCTGGACAAAGCCCATTGTGTGGGGAAGTTTTGAAAATCACACAAAGATAGGGAGTGAAGTATGTTGTGACGAGGACAGAAGCAGATTACAGACGGATACAGAGAGGTTGAGTGAGTGACAGAAACCTGGCAGCTCCAAAGCAATGTTTAAAAAGCGCAGGGTTTCGCTTTGGCAGGTAGAGTAAAAATAAATAGAGCTTTACTTCGATGTCCAACGGCTGCAGAATAACGAGGGATCTCGGTTTGCTGATGCATGAATCACGAAAACTGAGTGAATCAGTGCAACAAGTAATTAAGAAGGTGAGTAGAATTCTATCCTTATTACGAGAGGAGTTGAACATAAAAGTAAGGGAGTTATTCTTGAGTGACACAGTGAATTGGTGCAACCACATCACAGAATCAGAGAATGGTTACAGCGCAGAAAGAGGTCATTTGGATAATCGTGTTTGCACCGTGTCTCCAAACAAGCATTACGACTTCGTGCCATTCCCCGGCCCTGTCCCCGAACTTCTACAATTGTTTTCTATTCAAGTAATCACCTGATGCCCTCTTGAACGCTTCAGTTGAACCTGCCTGCACCACATTTCCAGTCAGTGCATTCCAGACCCGAAGCACTCGTTGTGCAAAAGTGCCTATTTTTCAAACATCTGCTTCCTTTGCAAATCAACTGAAGTCTGTGCCCTCTCGTTTTTGCTCTTTTAACTCGGGGGAACTGTTTCGCTCTATTTACTCCGCCTCGCCCGCTCATGATTTTGAACATCTCGATCAAATCTACCCTCAGCCTTATCCTGTCGAAGGAGAACATTCCGAACATCTCTAATCTATCCTCATAAATGGAACCAATCCTGTAAACCTCTTCTGCACGCTGCCCAATACGGCCACAGCCTTCCAATATTGTGGCTCCCAGAGCTGTGCAAAATATTCCATCTGATGTCTAACTGGCGCCTTGTACAGATTCAGCATAACCTCCTTGCTCTTGTTCTCTTTTCCATTCGGAATAAACCCAGAATAAGATCTGCTTTGTTGTCTGTTCTCTCCACCTGTCCTGCTACCTTCAATGATCTATCCACACATACACCCACATCTCTCTGCTCCTTCATCCCATAAATATTTGAATGGCAGCACCGTAGCATAGTGGTTAGCACTATGGCTTCACAAAGCGCTGGGTCTCAGGTTCGGATCACGCTTGGATCAGTGTCTGTGTTCTCCCTGTGTCTGCGTGGGTTTCCTCCGGGTCCTCCGGTTTCCTCCCACCCTCCAAAGATGTGCAGGTTAGGTGGATTGGCCATGCTAAATTGCCCTTAGGTTAGATGGGGTTGCTGGGATGCGGGGATAGGGTGGAAATGTTGGCTTCATGGGGGTGCTCTTTGAAGAGCCGGTGCAGATTCCATCGTCCGAATGGCCACCTTCTGCACTGTAAATTCTATGATTCTATATTCCCTACCAAAATGCATCATCTCCCACGTCTCCAGATTGAAAATCTTCTTTTGTTTTTTCAAGTTCTATCTAGATTGTCCACGTCTCAGTTTACAAAATTTCCAAGTTTGTACCATCATCAAACTTTGAAACTGTTCCCTGTGCACCATGATCTAGCACATTGTTATATATCAGGGAAAGCAAATATGCCAGCAGGAACCCAGCTGGAACACTACAAACCTTCTTCCAGTCCGAAAAGTTTCGATTGACCATTGTATTCTGTTTCTGATTATTCAACCACATTTATATCCATATTGCTACTGTCCCTTTTATTCCAGGAGCTACACATTTCGCTAATTCTGTGCAGTTTGGGTTTCCTTATTTAGGGAAAGATGTAAATACGCTGGAGACGGTTCACAGAAGGTTTCCTCGATTGGTGCCAGGAATGAGCGGGGTTTCTATTGAGGAAAGGTTAGACAGACTGCACTTGTTTCCAGTGGAGATGTGAAGACTGACAGTTAATTTGATTGAAGTACATCAGATTTTGAATGGTCTTGACAAGGTGGACGTGGAAAGGATGTCACTGCTTGTGGGTGAGAGCAGAACTACTGGGCAGTTAAAAACAAGGATTTCGCCCTTTTCGGACGGAGATGAGGAAATTTCTCACTCCCAGAGAGTTGTGCGACTTTGGAACTCTGCCTCAGAAGGCGACGGAAGCGGGACATTGATTATTTCTGAGGCGGAGATTGAAAGATTCTTGTTCAGCATATAAACCAAAGGTTTATCGGGGTTACATACAATCATTACATTCAGCCAACGACCTGGATGCACAAGCGTTCGTTTATTTTACTTGATATTTGAGGATAAATTCAGAGTCCGACACCATGGTGAAACGGTCTTTAAATGTCGTGTTCGTGTCTTCACATGTTCAGCACTGATATATTCTCTGGAGCTCAAACCTGCTCCCGATTTCAGTCAATGACACCATATCGATTGTCCTTATTAAAAAAATACAAGACTCGTCTGGGATTTGAACACGTGACCTCTCGCATTTTATCGCAAATGGAAGCTTTCTCAGAAATAATCATACCCCTAGACCAACGAGCTAACCGATGATCAAGATTCACTCAAACCAGCTTCTCATTGCCTGCCGAAGCTTATTGTATCAACTCAATGCGCTTCTTTATTCCTGTTCAATTTGGTTTCGTTGTTAAAATAAAATCAAAAGAAACAATTTTTGTCTCTTGCTTTTTGTACTGGGATCATTGGGTAAATTGGGGTATTTTGGGTTTGTTGGCCTCCACTGCAAACAGAACAAACCAGGACCTGAGGAAGGAGCAGTGCTCCGAAAGCTAGTGTTTGAAACAAACCTGTTGGACTTTAACCTGGTGTTGTCAGACTTCATACTGAACAGAATAAAAGACATACGGGCCCAGTCATTGCTCTTGCTGAGTATTTCGCAAGCCCAGGCCAGATGGTGGGGGGTGAATGTCATGCGACATGAATCCAAGGTCCCGGTTGAGGCCGTACTCATGTGTGCGGAACTTGGCTACATGTTTCTGTTCGGCAGCTCTGCGATGTCGCGCGGCCTGAAGGCCGCCTTGGAGAACGCTTACCCGGAGATCAGAGGCTGAATGCCCTTGACTGCTGAAGTGTTCTCCGATGTGTTCTCCGGTGTGACATGTGAATATTCGATTCATTCTCTATCTGCAGTCTCTGTTCCTGTGTGTGGCACAGGTCTCCCCAGGCCAACTAGCCAGCCGCTGATTTGATCTCAGTTAAAATAACTTTTAATTGCGTCCCAAAGCCCATCAGTTTCCCCACAATTATAAATCAGAAATGTGAATGAACAATGTGACATTTATCTCTCTGTTATGGTGATGATCAGAAGCAGTGATGTCAGTTTTCACCACTCGCCAAGTCAGCCTGTGGATGCGTCTCGCCAATCACCTGGGTAATGTAATTCTGCCAGTCAGTGTGTTCAGTTGGCATTTTAGGAGAAATTCGAAGTCATCATGACTTCATCAGTGGCCTCATGGTTAAGGTGTGAGTGATAGAACATTACAGCACAGAACAGGCCCTTTGGCCCACGATGATGTGCCGACCCATTGTCCTAGATTAATCATAGAATTTACAGTGCCGAAGGAGGCCATTCGGCCAATCGATCTGCACCAGCCCCCGGAAAGAGCACCCCACCCTTGGACTGTGGGAGGAAAACGGAGCACCCGGAGGAAACCCATGCATACACGGGGAGGATGTGCAGACTCCGCACAGACAGTGATCCAAGCCGGAATCGAACCTGGGACCTTGGAGCTGTGAAGCAATTGTGCTATCCACAATGCTACCGTGCTGCCCTTAAGAAGAAATTAATCTACACTATATCATTCTACCGTAATACATGTACCTATCCAATAGCTGCTTGAAAGTCCCTAATGTTTCCGACTCAACTACTTCCACAGGCAGTGCATTCCATGACCCCACTACACTCTGGGTAAAGAACCTACCTCTGACATCCCCCCTATATCTTCCACCATTCACCTTAAATTTATGTCCCCTTGTAATGGTTTGGTCCACCCAGGGGAAACGTCTCTGACTGTCTACTCTATCTATTCCCCTGATCATCTATCAAGTCGCCCCTCACCCTTCTCTGTTCTAATGAGAAAAGGCCGAGCATCCTCAATCTTTCCTCGTAAGACCTACTCTCCATTCCATGCAACATCCTGGCAAATCTCCTTTGCACCTTTTCCAAAGCTTCCACATCCTTCCTAAAATGAGGCAACCAGAACTGTACACAGTACTCCAAATGTGGCCTTACCAAAGTTTTGTACAGCTGCATCATCACCTCACGGCTCTTAAATTCAATCCCTCTGCTAATGAATGCTAGCACACCATAGGCCTTCTTCACAGCTCTAACCACTTGAGTGGCAACTTTCAAAGATGTATGAACATAGACCCCAAGATCCCTCTGCTCCTCCACATTGCCAAGAACCCTACCGTTAACTCTGTATTCCGCATTCATATTTCTCCTTCCAAAATGGACAAACTCACACTTTTCAGGTTTAAACTCCATCTGCTACTTCTCAGCCCAGCTCTGCATCCTATCTATGTCTCTTTGCAGCCGACAACAGCCCTCCTCACTATCCACAACTCCACCAATCTTCGTATCGTCTGCAAATTTACTGACGCACCCTTCAACTCCCTCATCCAAGTCATTAATGAAAATCACAAACAGCAGAGGACCCAGAACTGATCCCTGCGGTACGCCACTGATAACTGGGATCCAGGCGAAATATTTGCCATCCACCACCACTCTCTGACTTCTGTCAGTTAGCCAGTTCGTTATCCAACTGGCTAAATTTCCCACTATCCCATGCCTCCTTACTTTCTGCATAAGCCTACCATGAGGAAACTTATCAAATGCCTTACTAAAATCCATGTACAGTACATCCACTGCTTTACCTTCATCCACATGCTTGGTCACCTCCTCAAATAATTCAATAAGACTTGTAAGGCAACACCTACCCCTCACAAATCCGTGCTGACTATCCCTAATCAAGCAGTGTCTTTCCAGATGTTCAGAAATCCTATCCCTCAGTACCCTTTCCATTACTTTGCCTACCACCGAAGTAAGACTAACTTGCCTGTAATTCCCATGGTTATCCCTATTCCCTTTTTTGAACACGGGTACGACATTCGCCACTCTCCAATCCCCTGGTACCACCCCTGTTGACAGTGAGGATGAAAAGATGATTGCCAACGGCTCTGCAATTTCATCCCATGCTTCGCATAGAATCCTTGGATATATCCCGTCAGGCCCGAGGGACTTGTCTATCCTAAAGTTTTTCAAAATGACCAACACATCTTCCTTCCTAACAAGTATTTCCTCGAGCTTACCAGTCTGTTTCACACTGTCCTCTCCAACAATATGGCCCCTCTCATTTGTAAATACTGAAGAAAAGTACTCGTTCAAGACCTCTCATGTCTCTTCAGACTCAATACACAATCTCCCGCTACTGTCCTTGATCGGTCCTACCCTCACTCTAGTCTTTCACATATGTCTCACAAGTTTTCCTTGATCCTACCCGCCAAAGATTTTTCATGCCCTCTCTTAGCTCTCCTAATCCCTTTCTTCAGTTCCCTCCTGGCTATCTTGTATCCCTCCAGCGCCCTGTCTGAACCTTGTTTCCTCAGCCTTACATAAGTCTCCTTCTTCCTCTTAACAAGACATTCAACCTCTCTTGTCAACCATAGTTCCCTCACTCGACCATCTCTTCCCTGCCTGACAGGGACATACATATCAAGGACACGTAGTACCTGTTCCTTGAACAAGTTCCACATTTCACTTGTGTCCTTCCCTGACAGCCAATGTTTCCAACTTATGCACTTGAATTCTTGTCTGACAACATCGTATTTACCCTTCTCCCAATTGTAAACCTTGCCCGATTGCACGCACCTATCCCTCTCCTTTACTAAAGTGAAAGTCACAGAATTGTGGTCACTATCTCCAAAATGCTCCCCCACTAACAAATCTATCACTTGCCCTGGTTCATTGCCAAGTCCCAAATCCAATATGGCCTCCCATCTGGTCGGACAATCTGCATACTGTGTTAGAAAATCTTCCTGGACACACTGCACAAACACCACCCCATCCAAACTATTTGATCGAAAGAGTTTCCACTCAATGTTTGGGAAGTTGATGTCACCCATGTCTACTATCCTGTGACTTCTGCACCTTTCCAAAATCTGTTCCCTAATCTGTTCCTCCACATCTCTGCTACCATTGGGTGGCCTATAGAAAACTCCCAACAAGAAGACAGCTCCTTTCCTACTTCTGACTTCAACCCATACTACCTCAGTAAGCAGATACTCCTCGAACTTCCTTTCTGCATCTGTTATACAATCTCTAATTAAAAACGCCCCCCCCCCACCTCTTTTACTACCCTCCCTAATCTTATTGAAACATCTACAACCAGGGACCTCCAACAACCATTTCTGCCCCTCTTCTATCCAAGTTTCCGTGATGGCCACCACATCGTAGTCCCAAGTACCGATCCATGCATTCACCCACCTTATTCCTGATGCTTCTTGCGTTGAAGTATATACACTTCAACCCATCTCCGTGTCTGCAAGTACTCTCCTTTGTCAGTGTTCCCTTCCCCACTGCCTCACTGCACGCTTTGGAGTCCTGAATATCGGCTACCTTAGTTGCTGGACTACCAATCCGGTTCCCATTCCCCTGCCAAATTAGTTTAAACCCTCCCGAAGAGTACTAGAAAATCTCCCTCACAGGATATGGGTGCCCCTCTGGTTCAAATGCAACCCATCCTGCTTGTACAGGTCCCACCTTCCCCAAAATGCACTCCAATTATCCAAATACCTGAAGCCCACCCTCCTGCGCCATTCCTGCAGCCACGTGTTGAACTGCACTCTCTCCCTATTCCTAGCTTCGCTATCATGTGGCACCGGCAACAAACCAGAGATGACAACTCTGTCTGTCCTGGCTCTTAACTTCCAGCCTAACTCCCTAAACTCGTTTATTACCTCCACACCCCTTTTACGACCAATGTCGTTGGTACCAATGTGCACCACGACTTCTGGCTGCTCACTCTCCCCCTTAAGGCTCCTGAAGACAAAATCTGAGACATCCCTGTCCCTGGCACCCGGGAGGCAACATACCTTCCGGGAGTCTCGCTCGCGACCACAGAATCTCCTATCTATTCCCCTAACCATTGAATCTCCTATTACTATTGCTTTTCTATTCTCCCCCTTCCCTTCTGAGCCCCAGAGCCAGACTCAGTGCCAGAGACCTGGCCGCTAGGACCTTCCCCCGATAGTTCATCCCCCCCAACAGCATCCAAAATTGTATACTTGTTTTGAAGGGGAACGGCCACGAGGGATCCCTGCACTGTCTGCCTGTTTGTTTTCTTTCCCCTGACTGTAACCCAGCTACTCTTGTCCTGTACCTTGGGTGAGGTTACCTCCCGTTAACTCGTCTCTATAACCCCTTCTGCCTCCCAGATGATCTGAAGTTCATCCAGCTCCAGCTCCAGTTCCCTAACACGGTCTCCGAGGAGCTGGAGTTGGGTGCACTTCCCGCAGGTATAGTCTTTGGGGACACCTGTGGTATCCCTCACCACCCACATCCTACAGGAGGAGCATGCAACTGGCCTAGCCTCCATCCCCTCTTACCTTACAGAATATAGCTGCCCTGTGGACCAACTGGACCTCGCCCTCCGACTCTGCTCCCAGTCAGCTGCACTCTCTGTAAACTCCTGGATCCCTTCTCGCTCTTCGAAGACTGGTTCGAAGTTTGCTTCACTTTTCAAGGTCCGGCTCAATAAAATCAGTCACAGGCCCATGATCTGCTTTCCTCCTGTTCTCAGACACATCTACTTTCTACAAGGGCGCACTAACTGGTTTTCAGAGTAAGAGTCAGACTGCAGTCACCTCGTTCTCTCTCGATCCCTTTATCCCAGAGACACCTCACAACCAGGAATGGAACTTCTCACAGAGCCAAGAATGGAATAGTTTGTCGATTCTTCCACTGATTCAGGCCCGTCCATCGCCAGGACGTATTCGTCCAAAAGAGTTGGGATGAGATGGGGCTGAGTTTCACTGTGTATCCAATCAGCCCCCGGAGAAGCACAAAAACAAGGAGTGAGGAGAGAAAAGAAAACAAAGAAATAGATAGAGAGACAAAGGAAAGAAAACAAGAAAAAAAATTTCAAGTATGTTCCATTTCTGCCTCGATCATGTTCCCCTGAAATACATTCAGTTGAATGAAATCAAACCACGTTTCCATTCGCTGCCATTCCTGCTTCTCCTTCCAAACGCTGCAGGAAACGTTATTATTTATTTATTGTTGCTTTGAGAGTGAGTTCCTTATTTATCTTTATATTGAAGAATGAAATGAAAATCGCTTATTGTCACAAGTAGGCTTCAAATGAAGTTACTGTGAAAAGACCCTAGTCGCCACATTCCGGCGCCTGTTCGGGGAGGCTGGTACGAGAATTGAACCGTGCTGCTGGCCTGCCTTGGTCTGCTTTCAATGCCAGCGATTTAGCCCTGTGCTAAACCAGCCCCGTTTAGTTTTTAAAAAGAACGTATTTCGAAAAAACTGTATTCGATAAATGTTCACACCGTTAACAGACAACCAACCGAAATTCCGATTAATTGTCGAGCCGGCAGCTTCCCGGGGGAGTTAAACAAACATTTCGAATCACAGTCGCTGCGAGCAGGATTCGAATCTGCGCGGGAAAACCCTATTTCATTTGAAGTCCAACCACTCGCCCATCGCAGCTGCGTCATTCAACATCAATTTGGTCGATAGAAAAATTCTAAAACCAGCCTGGAATCACTCCAGGAAGTTGTTGCATTCAAACGATCAACGGGGCCCCGGGGTTTATGTGAGGAGGGATTGAATTTTCGTTGAAAATGACCATTCGATTTGGAGAGACTCGGAAATCTCAGCTCCCTAAACGCACAATTCCACTGAATAAATATTTTGTGTAACAACATCAGTTAAATTGGAAATATATTAGAAATTCATGTTTCTTTTCAAATGCAGCAGCACTACACTTCCCAGTCTGGAAGAAAATTATAATGATGAAATCTAGAAATTACAGAGGGAGACCTGTGCAGACCGAATGGTCACATGATGACCTGATGACGCAATTAAAATGATCACGTGTCTGGATTCCGGCAGTTCTCCCCGGATCGCGGTCAGAGCACAAGCCAGGAGAAGCTGCTCAATTATTAAATCAGTTATTTTTTATTACAGCTCCTTGGTCGCCAGTCATTGAGAGACCAGCATTTCTACATGGTGTCAGGAGTGGGCAGTATGGCAGAAGGACTCCACCGCATCAACCTCCTTGGATCATAGAATCGTAGAATCTCCAGCGCAGAAGGAGGCCATTCGGCCCAACGAGTCAGCACTGACCCTCCGAATGAGCACCGCAGCAACTCTCTTCAAGAAGAGGTTTAATAGATACTGCACCAGCAGCCCGGCTAGCTCAGTCGGGAGAGCATGGGACTCTTAATCGAGCCCCACGTTGGGCGCGTATATATTATTATCGGGAAATATTGATGCCGAATGAACTGTCTTCATAACAGGAACACAAGGTTATGTCGCTGGACTGGGAATCCAGGGGTCTGAACTAACCCTTGGTGACAAGATTTAATAAATCTGGAATTGAAATTTCGTCTCATGTTCTGCTTCAGACGGATCATATTTCCACAACAGGGATTGATTTGACTGAACCACAGTGAAGATCTGTCACCGGCAGACTCACGGTTCCACGATGGAGAGAGAACAGTTGCATTTCAGAGAGCTCAGTTACACAGCAGGATATACATTTACAAACAGGGCCTTCTCCACCTCAGCACCTTTTCTGTGTCATTGTGTGTGTCCTGATAGTCTCTTCCTGCTTTTCTGTGTGTCTTTCTCTGTCTGTTACAGCCGTGCTGATGTTACGTATTAATCTCACTTTTCCCAAACAATAATTATGATTGATAGATACAGACAGATTTCCACACTGACATTCAGTACCAATGTCTAATAGAGACTGAAACCCACCCTCACATACAGTCCCAGACATTGACTCATAATGAAGGAATTCTGCTCTCACAACCTGTTACAGAGTGTTCCCTCCACTCGCGAACACTACCTGTGATTTACAGATACAGAACAAATCTCAGTCAGGTGAGTAGCAGAGTTTGATGGGTACGGCATGTATTCCACAATCACCTTCTCTGCGCCAGATAATCAGATGCAGTCGACACGAGGTGCCTGTGTTGTTTTAACAAGAGTTTTACAGAAGAACCGGAACACATTTACACAATACCAGGGTATAAGACGTAGGAGCAGAAGTAAGCCATTCAGCCCATCGAATGTGCTCCGTATTTTAATGAGATTATGATTGATCTGATATATGACGTGTTATGACCTCATACGGTGGCACGTTGTCACAGTGGCTACCTCACAGCGCCAGCGACCCGGTTCAATTCCAGCCTTTGGTCACTGACTGTGTGGAGTTTGCACTTTCTCTCCGTGTCTGTGTGGGTTTCCTCCGGGTGCTGCGATTTCCTCGCACAGTCCAAATGTGTGCGGGTTAGGTGGACTGTCCATGCTAAATTGCCCCATAGTGTTCAGAAAGGTGGGTGGTGTTACAGGGATGTGGTGCAGAGATAGGGACGCTGCCACAGGGTCGGTGCAGAGTCGATGGGCAGAATGGCCTCCTTTTACATTTTAATGATTTCATGATAATCCTCATGTCCACTTTCCCGGGTTTTTATATCTAGATTTCATGATGAACCTTTAAAACCAACATTCCAACCAAGCCTCAGGTACCAATAACTCCTCAATGGTCGTTAATTTCCCGACTGTCTATCATTTGGTCAGTCTGAGGAAGTCACGTCCTGGAAATGTCATACATTGATCCAGTTCTAAAGTAAATTAAGTCGCTCTAGTCCCTGATGACCATAGGCTGCTTTCCCCGTTGACGGTGAGATCTGACTGGTGGTGATTTAACCTGAGGATCATAAGACCATAAGACATAGGAGCGGAAGTAAGGCCATTCGGCCCATCGAGTCCACTCCACCAATCAATCATGGCTGATTGCAACTCCATTTACCCGCTCTCTCTCCATAGCCCTTAATTCCTCGAGAAATCAAGAATTTATCAACTTCTGTCTTAAAGACATTCAACGTCCCGGCCTCCACCGCCCTCTGTGGCAATGAATTCCACAGACCCACCACTCTCTGGCTGAAGAAATTTCTCCTCATCTCTGTTCTAAAGTGACTCCCTTTTATTCTAAGGCTGTGCCCCCGGGTCCTAGTCTCCCCTGCTAATGGAAACAACTCCCCTACGTCCACCCTATCTAAGCCATTCATTATCACCATACCCCAGGCGAGGGGCAAGTTTGTGAAGGCTGGGTTTTCATGATTCCGTTCTATATTTACCGTGTGATCAGAATCTAATTAACCTGGTGTTGTCTCTGTTAATATTGTCTCATGGTAAGGCAAACCTCACCGATTGGATAGACGAGTGATCGTTCTTCAGTCTTGTCATGGACGGACCCGCTGAATATTGAGGCACTTTCTGAAAAATTTACCTTTCTACCAGGAATAGTCTCATCCCAACACAATAATTTATCATTAATCTGCTCCAATTATACTTTCATGACTCGCTGAAAGAATATACTCTATTTCCTGGAGATACCTGTAACTCAATGATCAGACTATGTCCATCGTGAAATGTGTGTTCCGATGATCGACGGATTCCTCGGTGAAGCCGGGAGCGTTTGTTTTTGCTGTCAAATGATGGTTGATTCCAGTCTTTCAGCGGGGGCCTTTCACACTGTGTGGAAATATCTTGGACATGGTATTGAAGTGTTTCCCATCAGTCCATTCTCAAAAGTCCCTGAATATGCTGGGAATTCGTTTTACTGACAAAATCTGCATTTCTATCATTGACCACCGGGCTGAAATGAAATGAAATGAGATGAAAATCGCTTATTGTCACAAGGAGGCTTCAAATGAAGTTACTGTGGAAAGCCCCTAGTCGCCACAGTCCGGCGCCTGTTCGGGGAGGCTGGTACGGGAATTGAACCATGCTGCTGGCCTGCCTTGGTCTGCTTTCCAAGCCAGTGATTTAGCCCTGTGCTAAACCAAACCGTGAAGACAAAGTGGCGCATATTTTCCATCAATTCATGGATGCAACACGAATTAAGACTTTTTGACGCATGCATTTGTGGGTTGAGGTGGCCGAGTGGTTAAGGCGTTGGACTGCTAATTCTCTGTGCGTTCGAATCCCATCCTCGTCGATTTTTCATCCGCTAGTTGCTCGGAAGTGGGACTCATTTTTCCAAGATGGGTCTGCAGTAACTGATGTGACAATCCAGTCCAAGTTGTCAGGCCAGATTGCAGCGAATTGTGTTGGAAAAGCGAGAATTCAAAATTCAGTCTTATTCTGAATTGATCGGATAGTGAGAGAGGAACCACTTTGATTTGATTTATTGTCCCATGAAAATTATTTTTCTGCTACCAAGGGAACATACACATTACATAGATAGTAGACAGAAAAAGTATAATCGACAGAGTACATTGCCAAATGGTACATGGACAAACAGTGATTGGTTACAGTGCGGAACAAGGGGCCAAACAAAGCAAACCCATGAGCAAGAGCAGCATAGGGCGTCCTGAATAGTGTTCTTACAGGGAACAGATCAGTCCGAGGGAGAGTTGTTGAGGAGTCTAGTAGCTGTGGGGAAGAAGCTGTTCCTATGTCTGGATGTGCGTGTCTTCAGACTTCAGTGCCTTCTGCCTGATGGAATAATCAGTAAAAAGGCAAAACCTGGGTGGGAGGGTCTCTGATAATGTTGTCTGCTGTCCTGCGGCAGCGGGAGTTGTAGCAGAATCACTGTGCGGGTGGCAAGCTTGTGTGATACGTTGGGCTGATGTCACCACACTGCAGTTTCTTGCGACCTTGGGCCGAGCAGTTGCGATCCCAAGCTGTGATGCAGCCCGATAGGATGCTCTCTGTGGTACATCTGCAGACGTTTGTGAGAGTCGATGCAGACATGACGAATTTCCTCTCCTTCCATAGGAGGTAGAGACGATGTTGGGTTTCTAGACTGTTGCAGCAACATGAGTGGACCAGGACAGACTGTTGGTGAGGGTGACACCCAGAAATGTAAAGCTATCCACCATCTCCACTTCGCAGCCATTGATGCAGACGGGTGTGTGTGTTGTGCAACGCTTCATGGCGTCGATGATCAGTTCCTTGATCTTTCCGACATTTAGAGACAGGCTGTTTTAGGTACACTATGCAACCAAGTGATTTATCTACCTCCTGTATCTGATTCGTCATTGTTTGCAATACGACCTACCGCAGTGGTATCATCCACAAACTTATAGATTGAGTTGGAGCTAAATCCTGCCACACAGGATGTGCCTCCATATTCAGCGGGTCCGTCCATGACAAGACTGAAGAACGATCACTCGTCTATCCAGTCAGTGAGGTTTGCCTCACTGTGAGACAAGATTGTCTAAGAGAACACCAGATAAATTAGATTCAGATCACACGGTTATACTAGAACTGAATCATGAAAATCCCGCTTTCTCACAATTCCCGTTCCAGCCTCCCCGAACAGACGCCGGAATGTGGTGACTCGGGCTTTTCACAGTAACTTCATTTGAAGCCTCCTTGTGACAATAAGCGATTTTCATCTCATTTCATTTCATTTCAGCCCGGTGGTCAATGATAGAAATGCAGATTTTGTCAGTAAAACGAATTCCCAGCATCCCTGTAACACCACCCAACTTTCTGAACACCAAGGAGCAACTTAGCATGGACACTCCACCTAACCCGCACACATTTGGACTGTGCGAGGAAATCGCAGCACCCGGAGGAAACCCACACAGACACGGAGAGAAAGTGCAAACTCCACACAGTCAGTGACCAAAGGCTGGAATTAAACCCGGATTGCTGGCTCTGTGAGGTAACCACTGTGACAACGTGCCACCGTATGAGGTCATAACACGTCATATATCAGATCAAGCATGATCTCATTGCAATACGGAGCATATTCGATGGGCTGAATGGTTTACTTATGCTTCTATATCTTATACCCTGACATTGTGCAATATTCTGCTATTTGTCTCTAAAACCTTGTTAAAACAATGTTTAGCGAGTTGGTCACACCGCAGGTGAAAGGTACTGAAGGAGATAGAAAATGGGTGACCAAAAGACAGAGCAAGAGTAGGAAAGCAGTGCAGGTGTCCCCTGCGGTCATCTCCCTGCAAAACAGATACACCGCTTTGGATACCGTTGAGGGAGATGGCTCACCAGGGGAAGGCAAAAGCAGCCAGGTTCTTGGCACCGTGGCTGACTCAGCTGCGCAGCCGGGCAGGAAGAAGATTGGCACGGCTATAGTGATAGGTGACTCAATCGTAAGGGGAATAGACAGGCGGTTCTGCGGACACAATCGAGACTCCAGGATGGTATGTTGCCTCCCTGGTGCAAGGGCAAAGGATGTCTCGGAGTGCCTGCAGGACATTCTGGAGGGGGGGGGGGGGGGGTGAACAGCCAGCTGTCGTGGTGCACATAAGCACTGATGATATAGGTTAAAAAAACGGGGTGAGGGCCTACAAGCTGAATTCAGGGAGTTAGGAGTTAAACTTAAAAGTAGGGCCTCAAAGGTAGTAATCTCAGGATTGCTACCAGTGCCACGAGCTAGTCAGAGTAGGAATGTGAGGATAGATAGGATGAATGCGTGGCTCGAGAGATGGTGCAAGAGGGAGGGATTCAAACTCCTGGGGCATTGGAACCGGTTCTGGGGGTGGTGGGACCAGTACAAACCGGACGGTCTGCACCTGGGCAGGGCTGGAATTGATGTCCTAGGGAGAGTGTTCGCTAGAGCTGTTGGGGAGAGTTTAAACTAATGTGGCAGGGGCTTGGGAACCGACGCAGGAATTTGGAAGGTAGTAAAACAGGGACAGAAACAAAAGGCAGTAAGGGGGAAAGTGTAAGGCAGAGAAGCCAGAGTCAAAAATCAAAAAGGGCGACAGTACAAGGTACAGTGACTGAGGGGAGCTCCGTGAATAGGACCAGGAATACTAAAAGGAATAAAACGGGAAGTAAAAACATGAATGGTAAGCGACGCGGTAGGTTGTTACATGACTTTATGGGTTCAACCACAAGGAAAATCAGGAGAAAGGTTAAGAGGAAATATAACTTAGGAGAGGTTACTGATCGAGGTGGTAAGATTCAGAACAGAGGTAAAAAAGCCAACATAAGTGTACTTTACCTGAATGCTCGTAATAATCAGAATAAGGTAAATGAGATGGTGGTGCAAATCATCGTGAATGACTATGATTTAGTGGCCATTACTGAAACATGGTTAAAGGATGGTGTCGACTGGGAGTTAAATATCCGAGTAAATCAAACTATACGGAAGGGCAGAGTGGTTGGTAAGTGAGGTGGTGTAGCTCTGTTATTTAAGGATGACATCTGGGCAATAGTAAAGGATGACATCGGTGCTATGGAGGATAAGGTTGAATCCATTTGGGTGGAAATCAGGAATAGTAAGGCAAAAAAGTAACTGATAGGAGTCATCTGTAGGCCAACAAATAGTAACATTATGGTGGGGCAGGCAATAAACAAAGAAATAACTGATGCATGTAGAAATTGTACAGCAGTTAACATGGGGTTTTTTAATCTACATGTCGATTGGTTTAACCAGGTCGGTCAAGGCAGCCTTGACGAGGAGTTCATAGAATGTATCCACGACAGTTTCCTAGAACAGTATGTAATGGAACCTACGAGTGAACAAGCGGTCGTAGATCTGGTCCAGTGTAATGAGACAGGATTGATTCAGGATCTCATAGTTAGGGATCCTCTCGGAAGGAGCGATCACAATACGGTGGAATTTAAAATACAGATGGAGACTGAGAAAGTAAAATCAAACACGAGTGTTTTGTGCTGATAGAAAGGAGTTTACAGTGGGATGAGAGAAGAACTAGCTAAGGTAGACTGGGAGCAAAGACTTTATGGTGAAACAGTTGAGGAACAGTGGACAACCCTACAAGCGATTTTTCACAGTGCTCAGCAAAGGTATATACCAACAAAAAGGAAGGACGGTAGAAAGAGGGAAAATCGACCGTGGATATCTAAGGAAATAAGGGAGAGTATCAAATTGAAGGAAAAAGCATACAAAGTAGCAAAGATTAGTGGGAGACTAGAGGACTGGGAAATCTTTAGCGGGCAACAGAAAGCTACTAAAAAAGCTATAAAGAAGAGTAAAATAGATTATGAGAGTAAACTTGCTCAGAATATAAAAACAGAGAGTAAAATTTTCTACAAATATATTTTAAAATAAATAGTGACTAAGGTAAACATTGGTCCTTTAGAGGATGAGAAGGGAGATTTAATAATGTGAGATGAGGAAATGGCTGAGTAACTGAACAGGTTTTTTGGGTCGGTCTTCACAGTGGAAGACACAAATAACATGCCAGTGACTGATGTAAATGAGGCTATGACAGGTGAGGACCTTGAGAGGATTGTTATCAATAAGGTAGTAGTGATGGGCAAGCTAATGGGGCTAAAGGTAGACAAGTCTCCTGGCCCTGATGGAATGCATCCCAGAGTGCTAAAAGAGATGGGTAGGGAAATTGCAAATGCACTAGTGATAATTTACCAAAATTCACTAGATTCTGGGGTGGTCCCGGCGGATTGGAAATTAGCAAACGTGACACCACTGTTTAAAAAAGGAGGGAAGCAGAAAGCGGGTAATTATAGGCCAGTGAGCTTACCTTAGGTAGTAGGGAAGATGCTGGAATCTATCGTCAAGGAAAAAATAGCGAGGCATCTGGATGAAAATTGTCCCATTGGGCAGACGCAGTATGGGTTCATAAAGGGCAGGTCGTGCCTAACTAATTTAGTGGAATTTTTTGAGGACATTACCAGTGCGGTAGATAACGGGGAGCCAATGGATGTGGTATATCTGGGTTTCCAGAAAGCCTTTGACAAGGTGCCACACAAATGGTTGCTGCATAAGATAAACATGCATGGCATTAAGGGGAAAGTATTAGCATGGATAGAGGATTGGTTAGTTAATAGAAAGCAAAGAGTGTGGAGTAATGGATGTTTCTCTGGTTGGCAATCAGTAGCTAGTGGTGTCCCTCAGGGATAAGTGTTGGGCCCACAATTGTTCACAATTTACAGAGGTGATTTGGAGTTGGGGACCAAGGGCAATGTGTCCAAGTGTACAGACGACATTAAGATGAGTTGAAAAGCAAAAAGTGCAGAGGATACTGTAAGTCTGCAGAGCGATTTGGATAGGCTAAGTGAATGGGCTAGGGTCTGGCAGATGGAATACAATATTGACAAATGTGAGGTTATCCATTTTGGTAGGAATAACAGCAAAAGGCATTATTATTTAAATGATAAAATATTTAAACATGCTGCTGTGCAGAGAGAACTGGGTGTGCTAGTGCATGAGTCACAAAAAGTTGGTTTACAGGTGCAACAGGTGATTAAGAAGGCAAATGGAATTTTGTCCTTCATTGCTAGAGGGATGGAGTTTAAGACTAGGGAGGTTATGCTGCAATTGTATAAGGTGTTAGTGAGGCCACACATGGAGTAGTGTGTTCAGTTTTGGTCTCCTTACTTGAGAAAGGACATACTGGCACTGGAGGGTGTGCAGAGGAGATTCACTAGGTTAATCCCAGAGCTGAAGGGTTTGGATTACGAGGAGAGGTTGAGTAGACTGGGGCTGTACTCGTTGGAATTTAGAAGGATGAGGGAGGATCTTATTGAAACATATAAAGATTATGAAGGGAATAGATAGGATAGATGCGGGCAGGTTGTTTCCACTGGCAGGTGAAAGCAGAACTAGGGGGCATAGCCTCAAAATAAGGGGAAGTAGATTTAGGACTGAGTTTAGGAGGAACTTCTTCACCCAAAGGGTTGTGTATCTATGGAATTCCTTGCCCAGTGAAGCAGTAGAGGCCCCTTCATTAAATGTTTTTAAGATAAAGATAGATAGTTTTTTGAAGAATAAAGGGATTAAGGGTTATGGTGTTAGGGCCGGAAAGTGGAGCTGAGTCCACAAAAGATCAGCCATGATCTCATTGAATGGTGGAGCAGGCTCGAGGGGCCAGATGGCCTACTCCTGCTCCTAGTTCTTATGTTCTTATCTGGACCACAGACTCCGAGTGCCGACTGCGTCTGGTTTTGTGGCGGAGAGAAGGTGATTGTGGAATCCATGTCGTACCCATCAAACTCTGCTACTCACCTGACTGAGATTTGGTCTGGATCTGGAAATCACAGGTAGTGTTCGCGAGTGGAGGGAACACTCTGCAACTCAGTCTGTGGAACAGTTTGTGAGAGCAGGGTTCCTTCAATATGAGTCAATATCTAGTACTGTATGTGAGGGTGGGATTCAGTTTCTATCAAACATTGGTACTGAATGTCAGTGTGGAAATCTTTCTGTATCTATCAATCACAATGTCTGTTTGGGAAAAGTGAGATTAATACGTAACATCAGCACGGCTGTGACAGACAGAGAAAGACACACAGTAAAGCAGGAAGAGACTATCAGGACACACACACAATGACACACAGAAAAGGTGCCGAGCAAACCAGCAAGATACTGAGATGGAAAAACTGGTTATTTACGAAAATGTGTTTCCTGCTGCACACATATAGGCCCTGTTTGTAAATGTATATCCTGCTGTGTAACCGTGCTCTCTGCTGTGTAAATGAGCTCTCTGCTGTGTAACCGTGCTCGCTGCTGTGTAACTGAGCTCGCTGCTGTCTAACTGAGCTCTCTGCTGTGTAACTGTGCACCCTGCTGTGTAACTGAGCTCTCTGCTGTGTAACTGTTCTCTCTGTCGTGGAACCGTGACTCTGCCTGTGACAGATCTTCACTGTGGTTGTGTCAAATCATTCCCTGTTGTGGAAATATGTCCTCTCTGAAGCAGAACCTTTCTGCGCCATTACTGAGACGAAATTTCAATTACAGATTTTTTAGTCTTGCCACCAAGGGTTCGTTCAGACCTCTGGATTCCCAGTCCAGCGACATAACCTTGAGTTCCTGTTGTCAAAACAGTTCGTTCAGCATCAATATTTTCAGATAATAATGTAGACCGCCCAACGTGGGGCTCGACCCCACGACCCTGGGATTAAGAGTCCCATGCTCTACCGACTGAGCTAGCCGGGCTGATGCTGTACTAACTATTAAACTTCTTCCTGTCGAGAGTCGCTGCGGTGCTCATTCGGAGGGTTAGTCTTGACTCGTTGGGCCGAATGGCCTCCTTCTGAGCTGGATATTCTACGATTCTATGATCCAAGGATGTTGATGCGGTGGAGTCCTTCTGCCATACTGCCCACTCCTGACACCATGTAGAAATGCTGCTCTCTCAATGACTGGCGACCAAGGATTTGGAATAAAAATAACTGACTTAATAGTTGTGCAGCTGCTCCTGGCTTGTGCTCTGACCGCGATCCGGGGAGAACTGCCGGAATCCCGACACGTGATCATGTTAGTTGCGTCATCAGATCATCATGTATTCTATCGACCAAATTACTAATGAATGACACATTGGACGCACCTGCGATGGCCGAGTGGTTAAGGCGTTGGGCTTAAACTCCAGTGTGGTTTTCCCGCGCAGGTTCGAGCCCTGCTCGCAGCGACTTTGATTCGGAATGTTTGTTCAACTACTCCCACAAACCGCTGACTCCGGAATGAATCGGAATTCAGATTGGCTGTAAATAAACGGTTGGAACGTTCTTCGAGTTCAGTCCGATATGTAACAATTTTTTGGGAAACTGAACAAAATATAAAGATGGAAACGTGATTTGCTTTCATTAAGCTGAATGTATTTCTGGGTAAAAAGATCGTGGTAGAAATGGAACATATTTTATCTCTCTATCTGTTTCTTTGTTTCTTTCTCTCTCCCTCACTCACTGTTTTTGTGCTTCTCCGGGGACTGATTGGATTCACAGTGAAACTCAGCCCCATCTCACCCCAACTCTTTTGGACGAATACGTCCTGGTGATGGACGGTCCTGAATCAGTGGAAGAATCGACAAACTATTCCATTCTTGGCTCTGTGAGAAGTTCCATTCCTGGTTGTGAGGTGGCTCTGAGATAAAGGGATCGAGAGAGAACGAGGTGACTGCAGTCTGACTCTTACTCTGAAAACCAGTTAGTGCGCCCTTGTAGAAAGTGGATGTGTCTGAGAACAGGAGGAAAGCAGATCATGGGCCTGTGATTGATTTTATTGAGCCGGACATTGAAAAGTGAAGCAAACTTTTAACCAGTCAGCGCCTGTCTGAGAGCTCGGAAGGAATTACGGTTGACATTGAGACAGTTCAGAGTGAATTTTTACAGCAAATCGAAACTTCAAGAGGTGTTGGTATATTGATTTCAGAGAGAATGTCATAATACCTTAGAAGATCAGTTGCGCTTGTTTTTGTTTTGTTCGGTAATTTGGGGAATCTATTTGGAGCGGGTGCAGTTGGTCAATATCTGTGCCTCTTGCTTGTCCAGCTGCCCGTGCAACAGCAGCTCCATTCCTATCCAGATGTGTGGACAGAAACGGCAAACCCACATTATTGTATCCCCGCGGAGGTTCTAAACCCGCTCGCAGCGGCTCTGCTCCGGAATATTTACTCAGCTCCATAAACAAACCACTGACCACACAAAAGACCGGGGCTCCCATTGCCTCTCATTGATGGTTTTCACCCAATTTGGCTGTTTAAGGAATGAAAGCAAAAATTTATCGCGTCTGGTATCAGCATTTTTAAATAAACTACACTAAACGTATAAAACAATACTTTATAAATGATAATTAACCAATATTAATCAATATTAATAATGTTTCCTGCAACGATTGGAAGGAAAAGCCCATCCCATCAGATCAGGATATGTTGGGAATGGACCGGAGTGAAACATTCCCAGACCATGTCCAACATGTTTCTCCTCAGCATGAAAACTCCCCGCGGAAAGACTGAAACAGACACTCATTTGATCACATCATGATTGACATCACTCACACCTTAACCATGAGACCACTGGGGAAGTCATGATGGCTTCGAATTTCTCCTAAAATGCCAACTGAACCCACTGACTGGCAGAATTACATTACCCACGTGATTGGCGAGGCGCATCCACAGGCCGACTTGGCGAGTGGTGAAATCTGACATCACTGCTTCTGATCATCACCAGAACAGAGAGATAAATGTCACATTGTTCATTCACATTTCTGATTTATAATTGTGGGGAAACTGATGGGCTTTGGGACGCAATTAAAAGTTATTTTAACTGAGATCAAATCAGCGGCTGGCTCGTTGGTCTGGGGAGACCTGAGCCACACACAGCAGCAGAGACTGCAGATAGAGAATGACTCGAATATTCACATGTCACACCAGAGAACACATCGGAGAACACTTCAGCAGTCAAGGGCATTCAGCCTCTGATCTCCGGGTAAGCGTGACAACAGAATCGCCGAGCAGAAACTTGTAGCCAAGTTCCGCACACATGAGTACGGCCTCAACCGCGACCTTGGATTCATGTCGCATTACATTCGCCCCGCACCATCTGGCCTGGGATTGCGGAATCCTACCAACTGTCCCGGCTTGAGACAATTCCCACCTCTTTAACCAGGGGTTACCCCTATCTCTGGATCTGTAAAGATTTAATTACCTGCAAATGCTCTCATTCAAAACATTTTCTTGCATCTTTGACTTTGTAAATATATATGTTTCCGGAACATACCTCTTCATACACCTGAGGAAGGAGCAGTGCTCCGAAAGCTAGTGTTTGAAACACACCTGTTGGACTTTAACCTGGTGTTGTCAGACTTCTTACTGTGCACATCAGAGACTGAGAGATAAAGATTCATTCACCACCCAAATGCCTATATGCCCCCCCCCCCCAACGGACACACAAGCGCAATGCCACTGAAAGTGTTGTCATGATTCTGATATGCAGACGTTTTAACGGAAACTGGCAAACAACAGAATGATTTTATCCACTCAATAACAATATCAGAGATTGATCATTACAGATTTAGTTCCACCTTCACACAGAATTTCAGAGAATGAAAGATACTGAATGAATGACAGACTCTCATACAGTCCCAGAGGTTCTCTCAAAGCGATTTAACTGAATCCCAAAGACAGATTGTTACAGTAGATGTGCAACAATCCTAGGAATTACCGGAATATTATAAATATGGAATGAATCTGACTCTGTCATACAGTGTCAGAGACTGAAATATACATGAATTATATTTCAAAATTGATCGCATTTAGCAGGGTGGTAGTGTCAAATAACCCGATGGAGCGAATCCTCAATGTGAAGATGGGGCCTTGTCTCCACAAGGACTGTGCAATGGTCACTCTGAACATATAGAGTATGGGACACGGAGTTCCACAGACTGAATCCTACTTTCCACACGACACCACTGACTGGATTGGATTGGATTTTTTTATTGTCACGTGTACCGAGGTACAGTGAAAAGTATTTTTCTGCGAGCAGCTCAACAGATCATTAAGTACATGAGAAGAAAAGGGAATAAAAGAAAATACATAATAGGGCAACACAACATGTACAATGTAACTACAAAAGCACTGGCATCGGATGAAGCATACAGGGTGTAGTGTTAATGAGGTCAGTCCATAAGAGGGTCATTTAGGAGTCTGGTGACAGTGGGGAAGAAGCTGTTTTTGAGTCTATTCATGCGTGTTCTCAGACTTCTGTATCTCCTGCCCGATGGAAGAAGTTGGAAGAGTGAGAAAGCTGGTCGGAGGGATCTTTGATTATGCTGCCTGCTTTCCCCAGGCAGCAGGAGGTGTAGATGGAGTCAATGGATAGGAGGCATGTTCGTGTGATGGACTGGGCGGTGCTCACGACTCTCTGAAGTTTCTTGCGGTCCTGGGTCGAGCAGCTGCCATACCAGGTTGTGATGCAGTCAGCTAGGATGCTTTCTTTGGTGCATCTGTAAAAGTTGGTAAGGGTTAATGTGGACATGCCGAATTTCCTTAGTTTCCTGAGCAAGTATAGACGCTGTTGAGCGTTCTTAGTAGTAGCATCGAAGTTGGTGGACCAGGACAGATTTTTGGAGATGTGCACCCCTAGGAATTTGAAACTGCTTACCATCTCCACCTCGGCCCTGTTGATGCTGACAGGGGTGTGTACAGTACTTTCCTTCCTGAAGTCAATGACCAGCTCTTTAGTTTTGCTGGCATTGAGGGAGAAATTGTTGTTGCCACACCACTCCACTCAGTTCTCTATCTCCCGCCTGCATTCTGACTCGTCGTTATTCGAGGTCCGGCCCACTATGGTCGTATCGTCAGCAAACTTGTAGATGGAGTTGGAACCAAGTTTTGCCACACAGTCGTGTGTGTACAGGGTGTAGAGTAGGGGCCTAAGTATGCAGCTTTGCGGAGGCCCGGTGTTGAGGACTATTGTGGAGGAGGTGTTGTTGTTCATTCTTACTGATTGTGGTCTGTTGGTCAGAAAATCGAGAATCCAGTTGCAGAGTGGGGAGCCAAGTCCTAGGTTTTGGAGCTTTGATATGAGCTTGGCTGGGATTATGGTGTTGAAGGCGGAGCTGTAGTCAATCAATAGGAGTCTGATGTAGGAGTCCTTGTTTTCGAGATGCACCAGCACAATTGAGCTGAGACAATAAGCTTCGGGAGGCAATGATAAGCTGGTTTGAGTGAGTCGCAAATGTGATTTGGCTCGTTGGTCTAGGGGTATGATTCTCGCTTAGGGGCTACCATTTGTGATAAAATGCGAGAGGTCCCGGGTTCAAATCCCGGACGAGCCCTGTTGTTGTTTTTTTTTAAATCACGACGATGATTGAATGAAGTCGGGAGCAGGTTTGCGCCCCAGAGAATATATCAGTGCTGAACACGTGAAGAAACGAACACATCATTTAAAGACCGTTTCACCATGGTGTAGGACTCTGAATGTATCCTGAAACATGTAAAACAAACGAACGCTTGTGCATCCAGGTAGTTGGCTGAATGCAATGGTTGTATGTAACCCCGATAAATCTTTGATTTATTTGCTGAACAAGAATCTTTCAATCTCTGCCTTAAAAATAATCGATGTCCCGCTTCCGCCGCCTTCTGAGGTAGAGTTCCAAAGTCGCACAACTCTCTACGAGGGAGAAATTTCCCCATCTACGTCCGAAAAGGGTGACATCCGTTTTTTTCACTCCCACAAGCAGTGACATCCTTTCCACGTCCACCTTGTCAAGACCATTCAAAATCTGATGTACTTCAATCAAATCAACTGTCAGTCTTCACATCTCCACTGGAAACAAGTGCAGTCTCTCTAACCTTTCCTCAATAGCAAACCCGCTCAAAGAACAACAAAGAACAGAGACAAGTACAGCACTGGAACAGGCCCTTCGGCCCGTCAAGCCCGTGCCGACCATGCTGCCTGACCAATGACGAATCTAATATGTTTTACACTTCCTGGGTCCGTATCCCTCGATTCCCATCCTATTCATGTATTTGTCAAGATGCCGCTTAAATGTCACTATCGTCGTTGCTTCCATCACGTTCTCCAGCAGCGAGTTCCAGGCACCCACTACCCTCTCTGTAAAAAAACTTGCCTTGTACATCTCCTCTAAACCTTGCCCCTCGCACCTTAAACCTATGTAATTGACTAGTAATTGACCCCTCTACCCTGGGGAAAAGCCTCTGTCTATCCACTCTGTCTATGCCCCTCATAATTTTGTAGACCTCTATCAAGTCGCCCCTCAACGTCTGTCATTCCAGTGAGAACAAACCGAGTTTATTCAACCGATCCTCATAGCTAATGCCCTCCATAACAGGCAACATTCTGGTAAATCTCTTCTGCACCCTCTCTAAAGCATCCACATCCTTCTGGTAGTGTGGCGACCAGAATTGAACACGATACTCCAAGTGTGGCCTAACTAAGGTTCTAGACAGCTGCAACATGACTTGCCAATCTTGTACTCAATTCCCTGGCCAATGAAGGCAAGCATGCCGTAGCCGTCTTGGCCACCTTCTCCACCTGTGTTGCCCCTTTCAGTGACCTGTGGACCTGTACACATAGATCTCTCTGACTTTCGATACTCTTGAGGGTTCTACCATTTACTGTATATTCCCTACCTGCATTAGACCTCCCAAAATGCATTACCTCACATTTGTCCGGATTAAACTCCATCTGCCATCTCTCCGCCCAAATCTGCAAAAGATCTAAATCCTGCTGTATCCTCTGACAAACCTCATCGCTATCCGCAATTCCACCAACCTGTGTGTCATCTGCAAACTTACTAATCAGACCAGTTACATTTTCCTCCAAATCATTTATACACACTACGAACTGCAAAGCTCCCAGCACTGATCACTGTGGAACACCACTAGTCCCAGCCCTCCAATTAGACAAGCACCCTTCCATTGCTACTCTCTGCCTTCTATGATCTAGCCAGTTCTGTATCCATCATGCAAGCTCACCCCTGATCCCGTGTGACTTCACCTTTTATACTAGTCTACCATGAGGGACCTTGTCAAAGGCCTGACTGAGGTCCATATAGACAACATCCACTGCCCTACCTGCATCAATCATCTTTGTGGCCTCTTCGAAAAACTCTATCAAGTTAGTGAGACACAAAACCATGCTGCCTCTCACTAATATGTCCATTTGCTTCCAAATGGGAGTAGATTCTGTCTCGAAGGATTCTCTCCAGTAATTTCCCTACCACTGACGAAAGGCTCATTCCTGGCACCAATCGAGGAAACCTTCTCTGAACTGTCTCCAACGTATTTACATCGTTCCCTAAATAAGGAAACTAAAACTGCGCAGAATTAGCGAAATGTGTAGCTCCTGGAATAAAAGGGACAGTAGCAATATGGATATAAATGTGGTTCAATAATCAGAAACAGAGTATAATGGTCAATAGAGACTTTTCGGACTGGAAGAAGGTTTGTAGTGTTTCACATGGCTCCCTACTGGAACATTTGCTTTCCCTGATATAGAACAATGTGCTAGATCATGGTGTACAAAGAACAGTTTCAAAGTTTGGGGATGGTACAAACTTGGAAATTTTGGAAACTGTGCCATGGACAGTCTAGAACTTCAAACGACAAAAGATGATTTTCAGTCTGGAGACGTGTGAGATTATGCATTTTGGTAGGGAAGTATAGAATCATAGAATTTACAGTGCAGAAGGTGGCCATTCGGACCATGGAATCTGCACTGACTCTTCAAAGAGCACCCCCCTGAAGCCAACACCTCCACCCTATCCCCGCACCCCAGCAACCCCATCTAACCTAAGGGCAATTTAGCCTGGCCAATCCACCTAAACTGCACATCTTTGGAGTGTGGGAGGAAACCGGAGCACCCGGACGAAACCCACGGAGAACACAGACAGTGATCCAAGCGGGAATCGACACTGAGACCCGGCGCTGTGAAGCCATAGTGCTAACCACTATGTTACCGTGCTGCCCCTCAACTATTTATGGGATGTAGGAGCAGACAGAGCTGGGTGTATATGTGGATAGATCATTGAAGGTGGACAGGTGGAGAGAGCAGGTAATAAAGCAAATCTTATTCTGGGCTTTATAACGAGTGGAAAACAGAACAAGAGGAAGGAGGTTATGCTGAATCTGTACAAGGCGCCAGTTAGACATCAGATGGAATATTTTGCACAGCTCTGGGAGCCACAATATTGGAAGGCTGTGGACGTATTGGGCAGCGTGCAGAAGAGGTTTACAGGATTGATTCCATTTAGGAGGCGAGATTGGAGATGTTGGGAACGTTCTCCTTGGAGAGGATAAGGCAGAGAGGAGATATGATGGAGATGTTCAAAATCATAATATCAACATATTAACTGACCCACCCTTTACAGCCCCTATTCGGTTCATGCAAACATTTCTACAGATACACTATACTCCGAGAGAAGAAACTACTCATCATTTCTGGTTTAAATGGGCGGCCACTTACTCTGAGATTATTCCTTCTGGTCCAAGACTCTCCCACATGGTGAACCAGCTTCTCAGCATCTATCCTGTCAAGCACCGCCCCTGAAAATCTATTAAATCAGTGAATTTGAATGGTGGGATTTATTCCGTGTCCCAAAGATTCGTTCGGGCCTCTGGATTCCCAATCCAGTAACACAATCTTACATCCCTCTGAACAAAAAAACAGTTGATCCAGCTCATTATTAAACATCTTGGGCCAGTGGGCCGATGAATGGCAAATAGAGTTTAATTTGGATAAGTGTGATGTGATGCATTTGGGTCGATCAAATCAGGGCAGGACCTACTCAGTTAATGGTAGGGAGTTGCGGAGAGTTACAGAACAAAGAGATTTAGGAGTACAGGTTCACAGCTCCTTGAAGCTGGAGTCGCAAGTGGACAGGGCGGTGAAGAAGCCATTCAGTATGCTAGTTTTTATTGGACAGAATATTGAATACAGGAGTTGGGACGTCTTGCTGGAGTTCATAGATCATAGAATTTACAGTGCAGAAGGAGGCCATTCGGCCCACTGAGTCTGCACCGGCTCTTGGAAAGAGCACCCTACCCAAGGTCAACACCTCCACCCTATCCCCATAACCCAGTAACCCCACCCAACACTAAGGGCAATTTTAGACACTAAGGGCAATTGTATCATGGCCAATCCACCGAACCTGCACATCTTTGGACTGTGGGAGGAAACCGGAGAAAACCCACGCACACACGGGGTGGATGTGCAGACTCCGCACAGACAGTGACCCAAGCTGGAATCGAACCTGGGACCCGTGAAGCAATTGTGCTATCCACAATGCTACCGAGTTGTACAATACATTGGCAAGACCACACATGTTATGCTGTGTTCAGTTATGCTCACCCTATTATAGGAAGCATATTGTTAAACTAGAAAGAGTGCAGAAGAGATATACGAGGGTGTTCCCAGGACTTGATGGTGATTTATAAGGAGAGGCTAGTTAGGCTGGGACTTTCCCCCCTGGACCGTATGAGTCTTGGGGGTGAACTTACAGAAGTCGAGACAATAATGAAGAGCATAGCTAAGGTAGTCGGCATCTTTTCCCAAAGGTAGAGAAGTCTAGAATGAGAGGGCATAGGTTTAAGGTGAGAATGGAGAGATACAAAAGAGAGCAGAAGGGAAATTTCCTCACACAGAGGGTGGTGGGCACCTGGAACGGGCTTCGTGAGGCAGTGGCAGTGGTGAGGAAGCGGGCACGATTTTATCTTTTGAAAACCAGTTGGACAGTTATATGTGCTGGGTGGGATATGGGATATGGGCGAATGGGATATGGGCGAAATGCGGGCAAGTGGTACTAGCTTAGTGATAGAAACTGGGCGGCATGGTCAAGCTGGGCGGAAGGGCCTGTTTCCATGCTGTCAACACCTATGACTCTATGACTCTAACCATCTTCCTGAGGACATTAGAATTCCCTCCACAGAATTGTATTGAACGGCTTGATACACACTCATTTCTTTATCCAAATCAAACAGATCTTGTGGATTAATTAGGGGGTAAACGAAATACTAAGATGAGAGAGAATTGAATAAACTGAGCTGAGGAAGGAAAACTGGATTGTCAGCAAGTTATACCGGATTTCTGTATAAAACGACCGCGGCAGGCCTCGAACCTGCAATCTTCTGATATCATCACTAGATTTCCCCAAAGTCAGACTCCTTATCCATTAGGCCATGCGCACTGATGTTTAGCCCATTTAAATAAATACTGCAATTATATGTGTTTCATTTCTGTTTTTTGATGATCCGCTGTTTCCCAGATCCCAGAAAATACAAGGGAAAGCTCCAGCTGCCGGACATGGTCATTTTCAAAGTGGAAAAGCCCTTCACTCTGTGAGCTGTGAAGATTCATGGAGGCTCGGGGACTCTCAGGCCGGCCAGGGCTCTTTATCCGGCTCCATTCACAGGAAAAGTGACCTCAGTTTCCACAATAACATCCGCTCTCTCGGAAACCCCCAAACTGAAATTCAGACTCACCATTAAGGTGAAGACTGCGGACTGCGGTTCCCGCTCCTGCTGTTTAATACAGATCACTATAACTGTGTACATTGAGCAGAAAGAAATTGCTGTTGTTTGTAAACATTTCTTACTGAACTCACTGTCATTCTGCATTAACAGGACGAGATGAATCTGCTGCTATTTGACAAATTTGCTCAAGCGGGTAAATATGAAATATATTATTTGCATCGTGGAATGGAGTCATTTCGAGAGCATTTCTACAGAGAGAAATTCCTGGAACCAGCTGCAGAAAAGCTCCGTGCGCCTGACATGATTCCAACGCAACCTTCTGATCTGGAGTCAGGCGCGCTCCCGTTGCGCCACAAGCGCAAATTAACTCAGAGATTATTTTTATTTATTTACACTTTGACTGTGTTCTGTACATCAGCAACCGTGCGAAAGAAACGCAGAGAAGTCAGATTGAGGGATACTAAAGGGCCCTGAAGTAAAGCAGCTGTACCACGTGGTTAAGGTGATGCACAATAATCCATTGTGCTCTGTACACGTGGCTTCAAATCCCATCCTCGTCTGTAACGTGTCTGTTGTGTCTCTGTTTGGTCCACTTCATGAGGGTGAAGTGAAAAAGCTGCGGCTTTTAGCTGTTGTTTGACGGCTTGTGGGTGAATAGTGGAACACTGTCCATATTGAAACCACATTAAAAAATGATGAGAAAGTTACTTATTTCACTCCCCAATTGCGCCCAAATTCTGAGTTCGGAACTGCTTCTCTTTCTCGGTTTGAAACTCACGAAGTGGCGCAAAAATATACAACCAGCTTTTAATTGCGATGGCCGGGAATCGAACCCGGGTCAACTGCTTGGAAGACAGCTATGCTCACCACTATACCACCATCGCTCACTGAAAGACTCAGATTCCAATTGGTACTTTAGATTAGCTTGATAAACTGTTTTGGAACACATTCATACTGAGCGTAAGTTATTTCGCTCCAATTTAAAATGCTCCTGAATGAGAGTGTCCGTGTCGCACGGCTCCCGTTCTGCCAGGAGATGGCACCAGTCCACAATAAATGTATTTATCTCATTGATTTCGAATGTTGTGTGTGTCATTACTTTGGACACTTACTCTGGCCTGAGACCGTAACTTGTCCTTGTGTCCTGCTGCTGCCGTTTTCACCCTATTTCAGTAATCGTAGAATGGCTCCAGTGCGGAAGGAGGCCATTCGGCCCATCGAGTCGGTACTGACCCACGAAAAGACCACCCGACTTCGCCCCAATCGCACCTAACCTTTCGAATACGTCAGGATGGCCGAATTCAGGTCGCAGTCTCCTCTGCAGGTCAGGGCTCGAATCCCACAACTTTACTCCGCGAGGCACCATCCAAACCTGGAACCCCTCCCTAACAGCACTGTGTGTGTACATACACCATATGGACTTGCAGCGGTTCCAGAATGAGGTGTGAGCCAGGGGTTGATGTTAATCTGAGGCTCCGAGTATGAAGCGAGACATACAGTAACCCACTTACAGAAACATCTACACATTAAAAGAGCGGAATCACTTGCGGATAGATTACCAGTTAGACTTCCTTCTTTGAGCAATCTTATTGAAACTAAGATCAATTCAGTTCACAGACTTTTATCCCCAATAAACACCGTCAATTCACATGTATCATAAATACTGAACATGTCAATAATCTGCACAGAATGCGCTGCGGATTGATGTCATAAAGCGTGAAACGTTTGCACATTAAGTAGCAGAGCAGAATCTGAGGGACAGACAATAGTTGGCCCTTTTTCAAATAAAGTGAGTGGCTCTGAAAAGAGCCTTTGGGTTATTAGATTAAAGAATGGTCGCTTCACTTCTTGCCGGCGCCAGCGCTGGTTTTCTTGGGCAGCAGCACGGCCTGGATATTAGGCAGCACCCCGCCCTGAGCGATGATCACCCCTCCCATCAACTTGTTGAGCTCCTCGTCGTTGCGGACGGCCAGCTGCAGGTGGGGATGATGCGGGTCTTCTTGTTGTCCCGGGCCGCGTTGCCGGCCAGCTCGAGGATTTCAGCGGTCAGATACTCGAGCAAAGCAGCCAGATAGACCGGGGCTCCGGCCCCCACACGCTGGGCATAGTTGCCCTTTCTCAGGAGCCTGTGAACACGGCCCACCGGGAACTGCAGTCCAGCCCGGGAGGAGCGAGACTTGGCCTTGGCCCGAGCTTTACCGCCGGTCTTTCCTCTTCCAGACATTGTCACAATCTCACAATCACTTTCACACAATGAACAATTTCTGCAGCATTTCCGGATTTACAAACTGACGGCTCCTCTGATTGGTCGCTGCTCAGTTCACCTCATTTGCCTATATTCTGCACCAATCAGCTCACTGGAAACAGAAGAGGGCGGGATTTACCCACAACAACCGGCAGAAGCTGAGAATTTGTCCATTTCAAAAAGCCGCCAATTTCATTGTGGCAAAGGAGCGAATTCAAATAAATGTCGTCCTCAGTCAGAGATTTCAAATCCCTTCTATTTATTTGGTTTAATTCAGCGCTTCCCGTCACCAATCACAGGCGCGGGTTTAACATTTAGTTTAAATGTGATTCATTCTCCTCTCGCTTTCTAACTGTCCCGGGCGGGAATCAATCCCTGTTCACAGCATTCCCGGAAGGAAAACGCTCCGTTTAGTCTTCAGTCAGGACCGAGTGTCCTTCACTGAAAACAGGGAGTGGGATTGAGTCCTCAGACTCTCCTTATTCCGCTCTGGAATCATCCCACTCCGGACTGTTACCCTGCGGAGAATTACTGGGAATAAAATGATGGATCAATGAACATTTCAGGAATTGGGAGAAGGCTCCGTTCCCGCTAAAAACAGCTGCTAATGAGGTGATTTGGGGGCTGTGAAAATAACAGAATAATAACAGCTTTCAGCACAAAGCCAAGGCGGCGGAGTGAATTCTGCCTGAACCAATCGGAGAGCTGGAGAGAAGGAGCTACAGGTTTTGATTGGCTGACATTTTCAAGTTCCAAACTCCCGCCAATTCCAGTGCAGGAAAATCCCAAATAACGGACCGGCTCAATGTTCAGGAAACTATTTGAATCTCACACTTCGTGATCCGTTTATTGATTTTTCCATCCCAGAATCCGGGCGCTATTTTAGTAACAGATTGAATTTGTCAATCTCTTATCTTAACCGGCGGTAATAAGACCCCGTTCAGCAATTTAAAACGGAGCAAATCTCAGCTCACTGCAAAAGCACAAACATCGAGATTACCAACCAACTCCTTCACACAGGCTTCACAGGGACAGAGAGAAAGGGCTGATTTCTGAGCCTCTCTCCTGAAAGCGGCCGGGAATGTTACACTGGGAAGTGTGGAGAGAATCCCCGACTCTATCCAGCCGGTGGAACAGGCAGCTTTGTGTCCGGAGAATAGGGAGGGCCGGGGAGAGGCAGATCTTAAAGCGCTGCAATGGACTCAGGTCCTGTGTGTGCTCAAATCTCGCTGGTTCCGTCCCCTGGGAAAACTGCGGAACAAACAGATCAGCCCGAAAATAACCTCTTCATTCCCGCCTTTACTGTGTCCCGGGAGCGGGAAACACATAACCCGAGAGAAAAAATAATAATTTCCTTATGAGTTTAACTCACCAGTTGTTAAACTCTGAATATAGTGACCATTAAATTTAAATAATTCCCTCCTGAAATTGTGTTTCTCCCCATTGTCCGTCACAAATGCCAGACTGGGTTTAAAATCCGCTCTCAATTCTGTTTGATTCTCTTCTGTGTGAAAGTGTCTGTGACGGGCGGGTAAGAAGCCACATTCACAACATTCTGGACCGGGACAAATCTCTATCCTCCACAAAGAGATTTCTCATCAAGTCAATGCGGGAAAAGATGGTGCAGCTTTTTCACAGAGATTGTGGGTGGCTCTTAAAAGAGCCGTTGTGTTTGGGGTGGTTTTCAGTCCTTGTGGAGTTTTACTTGGAGCTGGTGTACTTGGTCACCGCCTTTGTCCCTTCCGACACGGCGTGCTTGGCCAGTTCCCCGGGCAGCAGCAGGCGCACGGCGGTCTGGATCTCCCGGGAGCTGATGGTGCTGCGCTTGTTGTAATGGGCCAGGCGGGAAGCCTCACCCGCGATGCGCTCGAAAATATCGCTGACGAACGAATTCATGATGCTCATGGTCTTGGAGGAGATGCCAGTGTCGGGGTGAACCTGCTTCATCACTTTGTAGATGTAGATGGAGTAACTCTCCTTCCTCGACCTTCGCCGCTTCTTGCCGCCCTTTACAGCAGGTTTCTTAATGACTTTCTTGGCTCCCTTCTTGGAAGCTGGTTTCGATGTTGGTTTCTTCTCGTCAGCCATCGTCAATTTCACCCAGAAATAAAGCAAACCTCTTCCGAGCGCTGATTAAATAGACAGAGCCTCACATCTATGCTAATGAGGAATGGGGAAAGGAATGATTGTGATTGGACATTGTGAGAATGAGGACAGCCAGTTATGTTCTGTTTATTTGATTGGATATAACAACAGACCAATCGGTTTAGGATTTTCCACCAATCAGAAACCAGCTTACTACAAACAGGAAATCCATTTCCGAAAGAATGTCTCCAGTCCCAGTTTGTCAGTGTGTAAAGATTCACCGGGAAAAGTGACCTGGCTGTCGGTGAGAGGGACCCTTCACCACAGAGGGATTTACAACACCAGGTTAAAGTCCAACAGGTTTGTTTCGATGTCACTAGCTTTCGGAGCGCTGCACCTTCCTCAGGTGAATGTAGAGGTATGTTCCAGAAACATATATATAGACAAATTCAAAGATGCCAGACAATGCTTGGAATGTGAGCATTAGCAGATGATCCCATACCAGCCTCCCCGAACAGGCGCCGGAATGTGGCGACTAGGGGTTTTTCACAGTAACTTCATTGAAGCCTTCTTGCGACAATAAGCGATTTTCATTTCATTAAATCTTTACAGATCGAGAGATGGGGTAACCCCAGGTTAAAGAGGTGTGAATTGTGTGAAGTGAATTGTGACACAATTCAAACCCCTTTAACCTGGGGTTACCCCATCTCTGGATCTGTAATGATTGTCTGGCATCTTTGAATCTGTCTCTATATGTTTCTGGAACATACCTCTTCAATCACCTGAGGAAGGTGCAGCGCTCCGAAAGCTAGTGACATCGAAACAAACCTGTTGGACTTTAACCTGGTGTTGTAAGACTTCGTACTGTGCTCACCCCAGTCCAACGCCGGCATCTCCACATCATCACAGAGGGACTGTGCAGGGTTGTGGGATTCCTTCAGGAACTGTGAGTGTCTTGTAAAATGTGAGAGTGTGGGATTTACTCACTCTCTGATACAGTGTGTGTGAGTGGGATTTACTCACTCTCTGATACAGTGTGTGTGTGGGATTTACTCACTCTCTGATACAGTGTGTGAGTGGGATTCACTCACTCTCTAATACAGTGTCTGTGTGTGGGATTTACTCACTCTCTGATACTGTGTGTGTGAGTGGGATTTACTCACTCTCTGATACTGTGTCAGAGTGTGGGATTTACTCACTCTCCGCTACTGTGTGTGTGTGTGGGATTTACTCACTCTCTGATACAGTGTGTGAGTGTGGGATTTACTCTCTGTGATACAGTGTGTGAGTGTGGGATTTACTCACTCTCTGATACAGTTTGAGAGTGTGGCATTTACTCACTCTCTGATACAGTGTGAGTGTGTGGGATTTACTCACTCTCTGATACAGTGTGTGAGTGTGGGATTTACTCACTCTCTGATACAGTGTGAGAGTGTGGGATTTACTCACTCTCTGATACAGTGTGTGAGTGTGGGATTTACTCACTCTGTGATACAGTGTGAGTGTGGGATTTACTCACTCTCTGATACAGTGTGAGAGTGTGGGATTTACTCACTCTCTGATACAGTGTGTGTGTGTGGGATTTACTCACTCTGATACAGTGTGTGAGTGTGGGATTTACTCACTCTCTGATACAGTGTGTGAGTGTGGGATTTACTCACTCTCTGATACAGTGTGTGTGTGGGATTTACTCACTCTCTGATACAGTGTGTGAGTGTGGGATTTACTCACTCTCCGCTACTGTGTGTGTGAGTGGGATTTATTCACTCTCTGATACTGTGTGAGAGTGTGGGATTTACTCACTCTCTGATACAGTGTGTGATTGAGGGATTTACTCACTCTCTGATACAGTTTGAGAGTGTGGGATTTACTCACTCTCTGATACTGTGAGTGTGGGATTTACTCACTCTCTGATACAGTGTGAAAGTGTGGGATTTACTCACTCTCTGATACTGTGAGTGTGGGATTTACTCACTCTCTGATACAGTGAGTGAGTGTGGGATTTACTCACTCTCTGATACTGTGTGAGAGTGTGGGATTTACTCACTCTATGAATCAGTGTGAGAGTGTGGGATTTACTCATTCTCTGACACAGTGTGTGTGAGTGGGATTTAATCACTCTCTGATACAGTGTGAGAGTGTGGGATTTACTCACTCTCTGATACAGTGTGTGAGTGGGATTTACTCACTCTCTGATACAGTTTGAGAGTGTGGGATTTACTCACTCTCTGATACAGTGTGTGTGTGGGATTTACTCACTTTCTGATACTGTGTCAGAGTGTGGGATTTACTCACTCTCTGCTACTTTGTGTGTGAGTGGGATTTATTCACTCTCTGATACTGTGTGAGAGTGTGGGATTTACTCACTCTCTCATACAGTGTGTGATTGAGGGATTTACTCACTCTCTGATACAGTGTGTGAGTGTGGGATTTATTCACTCTCTGATACAGTGTGTGAGTGTGGGATTTACTCATTCTCTGATACAGTGTGTGTGAGTGGGATTTAATCACTCTCTGATACAGTGTGAGAGTGTAGGATTTACTCACTCTCTGATACAGTGTGTGATTGAGGGATTTACTCACTCTCTGATACAGTTTGAGAGTGTGGGATTTACTCACTCTCTGATACTGTGAGTGTGGGATTTACTCACTCTCTGATACAGTGTGAAAGTGTGGGATTTACTCACTCTCTGATACTGTGAGTGTGGGATTTACTCACTCTCTGATACAATGTGTGTGTGTGGGATTTACTCATTCTCTGATACAGTGTGTATATGGGATTTACTCCCTCTCTGATACAGTGTGTGTATGTGGAATTTACTCATTGATACATTGTGTGAGTGGGATTTACTCATTCTCTGATACAGTGTGTGAGTGTGGGATTTACTCACTCTCTGATACAGAGTGTGAGTTTGGGATTTACTCACTCTCTGATACAGTGTGTGTGTGGGATTTACTCACTCTCTGATTGTGTGTGAGTGTGGTATTTACTCACTCTCTCATACAGTGTGTGTGTGTGGGATTTACTCAATCTCTGATACAGTGTGAGAGTGTGATATTTTCACTCTCTGATGGTGTGTGGAATGCACTTACTCTCCGATCTAGTGTGTGCGTGGAATTTACACTCTCTCTGATACAGTGTGAGAGAGTGCGATTTATTCACTCTCTGATACAGTGTGTGAGTGTGGGATTTACTCACTCTCTGATACAGTGAGTGTGGGGGATTTACTCACTCTCTGATACAGTGTGTTAGTGGGGGATTTACTCACTCCCTGATACAGTGTGTGAGTGTGTGATTTACTCACTCCCTGATACAGTGTGTGAATGTGGAATTTACTCACTCTCTGATACAGTGTGTGAGAGTGTGATTTACTCACTCTCTGATACAGTGTGTGTGTGAGAGTGTGGGATTTACTCACTCTCTGATACAGTGAGTGTGGGGGATTTACTCACTCTCTGATACAGTGTGTAAGTGGGGGATTTACTCACTCCCTGATACAGTGTGTGAGTGTGTGATTTACTCACTCTGATACAGTGTGTGAGTGTGGGATTTACTCACTCTCTGATACAGTGTGTGAATGTGGGATTTACTCACTCTCTGATACATTGTGTGACTGTGGGAATTACTCACTCTCTGATACAGTGTGTGTGGGGGATTTACTCACTCTCTGATACAGTGTGTGAGTGTGGGACTTACTCACTCTCTGATACAGTGTGAGAGTGTGGTATTTATTCACTCTCTGATAGTGTGTGAGTGTGGGATTTACTCACTCCCTGATACTGTGAGAGTGTGGGATTTACTCACTGTCTGTCACAGTGAGTGAGTGTGAGATTTACTCACTCTCTGATACAGTGTGTGAGTGTGGGATTTACTCACTCTCTGATACAGTGTGAGAGTGTGGGATTTACTCACTCTCTGATACAGTGTGTGTGTGTGGGATTTACTCACTCCCTGATACAGTGTGTGAGCGTGGGATTTCCTCACTCTCTGATACAGTGTGTGAGTGTGGGATTTACTCACTCTCTGATACAGTGTGAGTGTGTGGGATTTACTCACTCTCTGATACAGTGTGAGAGTGTGGGATTTACTCACTCTCTGATACAGTGTGCCAGTGTGGGATTTACTCACTCTCTGATACAGTGTGTGAGTGTGGGATTTACTCACTCTCTGATACAGTGTGTGACTGGGATTTACTCACTCTCTGATACAGTGTGTGAGTGTGGGATTTACTCACTCTCTGATACAGTGTGAGTGTGATTGTATTACTCTAGCTGTGGCCTAACAAACGTTTTACAGTTCCAGCAGAACCTGCTTGTTCTTAACTCTGTGCCTTGGCTAATAGAGACAAGTGTACCATCGGCCTGGCATTTTTAAGCTCAGTGTCGTGTCCTGTGGGTGGATCTCGGGAAGGTTCCAGGAGGGTGGCGGTAATCAAGATTGCGGGGGGGAATGGCCAATGGTCATGACCAGCTTTTAAAAGTGCCGGACGTGATGGCCGTTTTAAGATTAACGGCCATCCCGCGCATGCCCGCCTTATCAAGTAGTGCGCAAGGTGGACCGGCTCCTCCTGATGTCAGTGCACAATCCCAGGCCAGTTATTTTCAGCAAATTCTGGAGTCCTCCCACCGGAGGCGGCGCCAGAGAGCAGGTCACATGCCCCATACACTGACATCACGTGTTCTGGGCCCGAGAGAGATTCCTCCATTTTGCAGCTGCCAGCAGTGCTGGAGTGAACTCCAGGGCCTCTGGTGAACAACCCATGAAGAAGCTGAAAACAGGAACAAAGCAGCACAATGATGAGTATTTGAGGGGTGGGTTTATAAATTGTGCCACTGCAATCAGGAGTCAAATTTCATGGGTGTTACATGCAGGGAATTACTGGCAAATTAAAGTTTAAACCTCAAATTGTCAAAGACAAAGTATGGCGAGTTCGAGGACAAACCTCTGTATTTTTTTTCAACGGATGAAGTGAGATCTTCAATCATCAGCTGAAGTCATTATCAGAAATGTAACATTGAATAACAAAGCAAGTGAGATCGTGGGGACCAAGCAGGCCCACCTGTCACATTAAAGTCAAGTGAAAATGGTGGGTCGCGAAGATCAGCCGGAGATGGTCGCAAAGGCCGCCCAGCGAGGGTCCCGAAGGATGGCCGGTTGGTAAAAATGGGACCCTGGTTAAAAAGTTTGATCCACACTGCCAAAGGCTTTCTTAACCATTGTATCCAGCTGCTCTGCCACCTGAAGGTACTGGTGTACATGCACACCAAGATCCCTCCGGTCCTTCGTGCCTCCCAGCGTCCTGCCATTTATCATGTATTCTCTTGTCTTGATTGTCCTGCCCAAGTGCATCTCTTCCAGATTGAATTCCGTTTGCCACTGATCTGTCCATCTGTGTCCTCCTGTATTCGGAGGCTATCCTCCTCAATATTTACCACCACACCAAATTTCATATTAGCAGCAAACTTACTGATCAACCCTCCTATATTCATATCTAAAGCATTTGTATCAACCACAAACAGCAAGGGCCTCAACACTGTGGGAAACCACTGGATATGATCTTCCAATCAGAGGCTAGGGGCTGGTTTAGCACAGTGGACTAAACAGCAGAACAATGCCAGCAGCGCGGGTTCAATTCCCGTACCGGCCTCCCCGAACTGGTGCCGGAATGTGGCGACTTGGTGCTTTTCACAGTAACTTCATTGAAGCCTACTTGTGAAATAAGCAACTATTATTATTATTAGAAAGACACTCCTCCACCAACAGCCTCTGCTTCCTGCCACTCAGCAATTTTGGATCCAATTTGCCAAATTTCCTTCGGTCCCTGGGGCATGTGTCTTCACATCAGTCTCCCATGTGGGACCTGATGAAAAGCCTTGCTGAAGTCCAAGTAGATTACGTCAAATGCATTTCACTCATCTACACACCTGTTCATCTCTTTGAAAAATTCAATCAAGTTGGTCAGACATGTCCTCCCCTTAACCAAACCACGCTGACCTTTTAATCTCTGCCTCTACAAATGCAGATTAATTCTGTGTCTCAGATTTGCTTCCAATAGTTTCCCCACCACACAGGTTAGACTGACTGGCCTGTAGTTTCCTGTTTTATCCTTTCCTCCCTTCGTCAATAATGGTACCACATTGGCGATCCTGCAGTCCGCCAGCTCCTCTCCTGTGGCCAGAGAGGAATTGAAAATTATTGCCAGTGTCCCTGCTATTTCCTCACTTGTCTCACCCATCAGCCTGGGACACATTTCATCTGGCCCTGGAGCTTTGTCTACTTTGCAGCCTCCCACTCAAAACCTCCTCTCTGTCTATATTAATCTCTTTAGTTTTATTACAGTCCTTCTCCCTGATTTCTATACCCACACTGTCCTTCTCACTGGTGAACACTGACACAAAGTACCCATTTCGAACCCCACCTACATCCTCCGGCTCCACACACAAGTTACCACTGTGATCCGTCATGGGCCTTACTCTGCCCCAAGTTATTATTTTACCCTTAATGTACTTGTAGAACAACTTAACAACTTTATTTTACCTGCCAGTATCCTTTCAGTATCTGGTGCAACCGCATTTGGAGTATTGCGTGCAATTCTGGTTGCCGCATTATAGGAAGAATGTGGAAGCATTGGAAAGGGTGCAGAGGAGATTCACCAGAATGTTGCCTGGTATGGAGGGAAGATCTTTTGAGGAAAGGCTGAGGGACTTGAGGCTGTTTTCGTTAGAGAGAAGGTTAAGAGGTGACTTAATTGAGGCATACAATAGGGCAGCATGGTGGCGCAGTGGGTTAGCCCTTCTGCCTCACGGCGCTGAGGTCCCAGGTTCGATCCTGGCTCTGGGTCATTGTCCGTGTGGAGTTTACACATTCTCCCCATGTTTGCGTGGGTTTTGCCCCCACAACCCAAAGATGTGCAGGTTAGGTGGATTGGCCCCACCAAATTTCCCCTTAATTGGAAAAAATGAATAAGGTACACTAAAAAAAAAAAAATTGAGGCATACAAGATGATCAGAGGATGGACAGTGAGAGCCTTTTTCCTTGGATGGTGATGTCTAGCACGAGGGGACTTAGATTTAAATTGAGCGGAGATAGATATAGGACAGATATCAGAGGTAGGTTCTTTACTCAGAGAGTAGTAAGGGTGTGGAATGCCCTGCCTGCAACAGTAGTGGACTCGCCAACACTAAGGGCATTCAAATGGTCATTGGATAGACTTATGGACGATAAGGGAATAGTGTAGATGGGATTTAGAGTGCTTTCACAGGTCGGCACAACATCGAGGGCCGAAGGGCTTGTACTGCGCTGTAATGTTCTTCTTCATGTCTCCTTTTTGCTCTCCTCATTTCCGTTTTAAGTCCCCTCTTGCACATTCTGTACACCTCTAGCACTTCTGCTGTTTTGAGCCCTTGATATCTGCCACAAACCTCCCCTTTTCTACTTATCCAGCACTGTATATCCCTCAATATACATGGTTGACTGGATTTGTTGGTCCCACCCTTTTCTTGATTGGTACATGTTGGCCTCTCCCTATTTCCTTGTTGGATGTGTCCCACAGATTTACCTAAAGGTGTCTGCTCCCTATCAACCCTGGCCAGATCATATCTGATCTTATTAAAATCAGCCTTCCTCCACTTGTGAACTTTGATCTCAGGTCCATCCATCTCCTTTTCCAGAACTATCTTGAATCTAATGAAGTTATGATCACTGTCTGCAAAATGCTCCCCCAGCGATACTTCAACCACATGTCCAGCTTCGTTACTGAAACTGAAGTCCAAGACCGCTCCTCTCTTGTCTGTCCTTCTACGTACTGGCTTAAAATGTTCTCATGGGTGCATTTTAAGAATTACGCTCCCTCTAAACCATTCACACTATGACTACCCCAGTTCATATTGAGGAAGTTGAGATCCCCCACTGTTCCCACTATCACACCCCTATTACTTTTCCACTTCTCTGAAATTTGCCTCCATATTCACTCTTCTATTTCTCTCGGATGGTTAGGGGGCAAATGGAACACTCCAGCAATGTGATTGCTCCTTTTTGGTTTTTAAGTTCTACCCATTTGGCTTCAGTATAGTTCTAATATCTGGGCCCCGCAAGGCAGCCGACTTAGCCCCTTACTATCCTCCTTGTACACACATGACTGCGTGGCAAAATTTGGTTCCTACCCCATCTACAGGTTTGCTGACGATACGATCATAGTGGGCTGGATCGCGAAAAATGATGAGTCAGAATACAGGAGGGAGATCGAGAACCTAGTGGAGTGGTGTAGCGACAACAACCTCTCCCTCAATGCCAGCAAATCTAAAGAGCCGGTCATTGACTTCAGAAAGCTAAGAACTGGACACACCACTGTCAGCATCTATGAGGCCGAGGTGGAGATTGTTAGCAGTTTCAAATTCCTCATGGTTCACATCTCCAAAAATCTGTCCTGGTCCACCCACATCGATGCTACCACCAAGAAATCTCAACAGGGCCTTTACTTCCTCAGCAAACTAAGGAAATTCGGCATGTCCACATTAACTCTTACCAAATTTTACAGATGCACCATAGAAAGCATCCTAGCTGCTGCATCACGGCCTGGTATGGCAACCGCTCGGCCCAAACCCGCAAGACACTTCAGAGAGTCGTGAACACAGCCCAGTCCATCACACGAACCTGCCTCCCATCCATTTTCAATATCACTCTATGATATATAACACATATTTTACTGCTTACTGATCAGTTATTGATGAGTGAGTGTGTGTTCGTGTGTGTGAGTGACCGTATTAATGTGTGTGAAATGTGTATTACCCACACTGTCTCTCTTTGATACAGAACACATATTTTACTGCTTACTGCGAAGGTACTGGAGAGTGTGTGTGACAGCATGTGTGTGAGAGAGAGGGCATGAGAGCGAGTGCGTGCGTAGGAGAGAGCGCGTGCGTGAGAGCGAGCGCGTGTGTGAGAGAGCGAGCGCGTGTGAGAGAGCGAGCGCGTGTGTTTTACCATCATTGTCTCTATGATAGATGATGCATATTTTACTGCTTTTTACTCAGTAACTGTTGTGTCAGAGAGTGTGAGTATCAGAAAGTGTGTGAATATGAAAGAGTGCGAGTGTGCGAGGGAGCGTGTGCAAGTGAGTGTGTCAGTCTGTGTGAGGGAGTGTGAGAAATAGTCTGCAGGAGTGTGAGTGTGTGGGGGGAGAGAGTGTGTGTTTTACCTTCATTGTCTCTCTGTGATATATAACATATTTTACTGCTCAGTAACAGGTGTGGGAGTGTTTTATCCTCACTGTCTGTCTATCAGAAATAACATATTTCACTGCTTACTGCTCAGTAACTGGTGTGTGTGTGAGAGAGAGTGTGTGTGTAGGGAGAGCGCGTGTGAGCATGTGTTGTACCCTCACTGTCCCTCTGTGAAATCAGCAAGCAGTCTTGCTGGAGAGGGATAGGGCCATACGGCAGGGCAAGGTTTATAATTGGGGGAGGGGGGGAACTTCCGGTTGCGGCTATGCGGAGCTAAGTCGCACATTCGGCGGCTCCCGCAAAAACGGACTTTTTGGCTCTTTTCAGGGCCCCCAACGGCACTTTTTCGACGTTTCCCGGTGTGGGAAGGAGTCTACAACAGCTCCCCATCAGTATATGGCTTCAACTAGGAGTGGGGCGACAAAAAAGGCGGTGGTGGACCCGAAGAAGGTGTGAGGGAAGAAGGACAAAATGGCGGCGGGCGGAGACCAGGCAGCGTGGATGCAGTGGGCGGAAGAGCAGCAGGAGGGTATCCAGCGCTTCTTCAGAGAGATTAAAACGGACCTGCTAGAGCCGATGAAGGCGTCTATTGATAAGCTGCTGGAGACACAGATGGCCCAGGGAGTGGCGATCCGCGAGGCTCGACAAAAGATCTCTGACAATGAGGACGAGATCTTAGGCCTGGCGGGAAAGGTGGAGGCGCACGAGGCGCTCCACAAGAAATGGCAGGAGTGGTTCGAGGAGATGGAGAATCGGTCGAGACGGAAGAATCTGCGGATTCTGGGCCTCTCGGAGGGGCTGGAGGGGCCGGACGTGGGGGCCTATGTGGTCACCATGTTGAACCCGCTGATGGGAGCGGGGACCTTCCAGGAGCCCCTGGAGCTGGAAGGGGCCCATCGAGTGCTGGCGAGGAGGCCCAAGGCTAACGAGCCTCCGCGGGCGGTGCTGGTGAGGTTCCATCGGTTCGTCGATCGGGAGTGTGTGTTCAGGTGGGCCAAGAAGGAGAGGAGCAGCAGGTGGGAGAACGCGGAGGTTCAGATATATCAGGGCTGGAGTGCGGAGGTGGCGAAGAGGAGGGCCGGGTACAATCGAGCGAAGGCGGTGCTGCACAGGAAGGGGGTGAAGTTTGGCATGTTACAGCCGGAGCGACTGTGGGTTACCTGCAAGGACCGGCACCACTATTTTGAGTCTCCGGAGGAGGTGTGGGCCTTTGTTCAGGCCGAGAAGTTGGACACAGATTGAGTGCCGGGATGGGCGATTGGGGACTATGGTTGATATGCTATGTTTATTTTTGTTTCGAGGGGGGGACTTTTGTATTGCTCCGGGTTTCTTTTTCTTTGTGTTTTTTCTCTTTTGGGTCGGTGAAGGTGGCTGGGGCGGGTTGGGCACTGTTTTGTTTGGGTTGCTCGGGGGGGGCTCTTGAAAGTGAGATGGGGCCCCGCGGGGGAGGGGGAGGCCCGAGTCAGGGGTGAGGGGACAGGGCCTGTAAAAGGAGCTGCGTCAGAGGTGGCGGGGCCTGGTAAGTGGAAAGCGCGGTCTTTTTCCCGCAGTGAAGACTGGAGGGGGCGGGGCCGGGGCTGGGAAGCGAGGGTTGTTTCCCGCGCTTAGAACAGGAGGGGGAGGGGGAGAGCCTATGGATGGGGACGGGAGAGGAGGGTGTGCCACACAATGGGAGGAGTCGAAGAAGAGGCGGGAGTGGCCGGGGTCAGCAGGAGACAGCTGACTTGCGGAAGTGTATGGGGGGAGTAAATCAGCTAGGCTGGGTCCTAGCTGGGGGAGCCGTGGCGTGGGGTGTTGGGTGGGGGGGGGAAATCGAATTGCTGCTGCTATGGTCAAGGAGCAGCTGGAGCGAGTGGGGGGGGGGGGGGGGGACGGGGGTATGCCGCTGTGGGGAACGGGCCGGGTGTGGGGTGTGGGCACGTGGCTGGCCAAGGAGGGGCCATGGCTAGTCAGCGGGGGAGGAGGGCGGGTAGCCCCCTGATCCGGCTGAAACCTGGAATGTAAGGGGACTGAATGGGCCGGTTAAGCGGGCCCGCATGTTCGCACACCTGAAGAGGCTCAAGGCGGATGTGGTTATGCTTCAGGAGACACACCTGAAGGTGGCAGACCAAGTAAGATTGAGGAAAGGGTGGGTAGGTCAGGTGATTCACTTGGGGCTGGATGCCAAAAATTGAGGGGTGCGATCTTGGTGGGAAAGAAGGTGTTGTTTGAGGCGTCGAGCATTGTGGCAGATAATGGCGGCAGGTACATAATGGTAAGTGGTAAGTTGCAGGGAGAGAGGGTGGTGCTGGTCAATGTGTATGCCCCAAATTGGGACAATGCGGGTTTTATGCGGCGTATGTTGGGTCGGATCCCAGACTTGGAAGTGGGGGGCCTGATAATGCGGGGAGACTTTAACACGGTGCTGGACCCGGCACTGGATCGCTCCAGGTCTAGGACGGGTAGGAAGCCGGAGGTGGCTAGAGTGCTGAGGGGGGTTTATGGACCAGATGGGAGGGGTGGAGCCTTGGGATTTGCAAGGCCGTGGGCTAGGGAATTTTCATTCTTCTCACATGTCCATAAGGCTTATTCCCGAATCGACTTTTTCATCTTGAGAAGGGCGTTGATAGCGAGAGTAGAGGATACTGAGTATTCGGCAATAGACATTTCGGACCACGCCCCGCATTGGGTGGACTTGGAGATGGGGGAGGAGAGGGACCAGCGCCCGCTGTGGTGCTTGGAGGTGGGGCTGTTGGCGGACGAGGAGGTGAGCGAGTGGATCCGAGGAAGTATAGAGAGGTACCTGGAGACCAACGCCAACGGGGAGGTCTGAGTGGGGGTGGTATGGGAGGCACTGAAGATGGTGGTGAGGGGAGAGCTGATCTCCATTAGTGCCCACAAGGGCGGAGGGAGCGGAGGGGAGAGGCTGGTGGGGGAGATGGTGAGGGTAGACAGGAGGTATGCGGAGGAGCCCGAGGAAGGATTGTTGAGGAAGAGTCGTAGCCTCCAGGCCGAATTCGACCTGGTGACCACCAGGAAGGCGGAGGTGCAGTGGAGGAAGTCCCAGGGGGCGATTTACGAGTATGGGGAAAAGGCAAGCCGGATGCTGGCACATCAGCTTCAGAAGCAGGACGCAGCTAGGGAGATCGGGGGAGATAAGGTCCGGGGGGGGGGGGGGGGGGGCGGAGTGGAGCTGGCATCAATGGGGTCTTCAGGGTCTTCTACGAGGAATTGTACAGATCCGAGCCCCCACGGGAGGAGGGAGGGATGGGCCGCTTCCTGGACCAATTGAGGTTTCCAACGGTGGAAGAGGGACTGGTGGCGGGATTGGGGGCCCCGATTGGGCTGGAGGAGCTGATCAAAGGGATAGGAAGCATGCAGACGGGGAAGGAACCAGGGCCGGTCGAATTCTGCAAAAAATATATGGACCTGTTTGGCCCGCTGTTAGTTAGGACCTTCAATGAGGCAAGGGGGGGGGGTGCTTTCTCCCGGGCACTGATCTCCTTGATCCGGAAGCGGTACAAGGATCCCCTGCAGTGTGTGTCTTACAGACCAATTTCCTTGCTAAATGTAGATGCCAAGGTGCTGGCCAAGGTCTTAGCCATGAGGATTGAGGATTGTGTGCCGCAGATCATCCATGAAGACCAGACAGGGTTTGTGAAGGGGAGGCAGTTGAACGCAAATGTGCGGAGGCTTTTGAACATTATCATGATGCTGGCGAGGGAGGGGGAGGCGGAGATAGTGGTAGCAATGGACTTTGAGAAAGCCTTCGATAGGGTAGAGTGGGGGTATCTGTGGGAGGTGCTGAAGAGCTTTGGGTTTGGGGAGGGGTTTGTCAGGTGGGTTAGGCTGTTGTATGAGGTCCCGATGGCGAGTGTGGCCACAAACAGGAAGAGGTCCGAGTACTTTCGGTTGCACCGAGGGACGAGACCGGGGTGTCCCCTATCCCCCCTGCTCTTCGCACTGGCGATTGAACACCTGGCTTTGGCACTGAGGGAGTCAAGGAACTGGAGGGGGTTGGTGCGTAGTGGGGAGGAGCATAGGGTGTCACTTTATGCGGACGACCTGCTGCTGTATGTGGCGCACCCCATGGGAGGAATGCCGGAGATAATGAGGATTCTCAGGGAATTCAGGGACTTTTCAGGGTACAACCTCAACATGGGGAAGAGCGAGCTGTTCGTAATTCATCCAGGGGACCAGGAGAGGGGGATTGGCGAGCTCCCACTAAAAAAGGCGGAGAGGAGCTTCAGGTATCCGGGAGTGCAGGTGGCCAGGAGCTGGGGGGCCCTGCATAGGCTTAACTTTACAAGGCTGGTGGAGCAAATGGAGGAGTTCAAGAGGTGGGACGCGTTGCCGCTGTCCTTGGCGGGTAGGGTGCAGTCAATCAAAATGACGGTGCTCCCAAGGTTTTTGTTCCTGTTCCAGTGCCTCCCATGTTTATCCCGAAGGCTTTTTTCAGGCGGGTTAACAGGAGTATAATGGGGTTTGTGTGGGCGCGACGTACTCCGAGGGTGAGAAGGGTGTTCCTGGAGCGGAGTAGAGATAGGGGAGGACTGGCGCTGCCCAACCTCTGTGGATACTACTGGGCCGCCAATGCGACGATGGTGCGCAAGTGGGTGATGGAGGGGGAGGGGGCCGCATGGAAGAGGCTGGAGACGGCATCTTGTGTGGGTACGAGTCTGGGGGCGATGGCAACGGCGCCGCTGCCGCTCCCTCCAAGGAGGTCTACCAAGAGCCCGGTGGTGGTGGCTGCACTCAAAATGTGGGGGCAGTGGAGGCGGCATAGGGGGGAAGTGGGGGCCTCGGCGGGGACCCCATTACGGGGGAACCACCGGTTTGCCCCAAGAAGAACAGGTGGAGGGTTTGCGGGATGGCACAGGGCAGGGATACGAACGTTGGGGTACCTGTTTGTGGGCGGGAAGTTCGCGAGCCTGGGTGAGCAGGAGGAGAGGTACGGGCTCACCCCGGGGAACACCTTCAGGTACTTACAAGTAAGGGTGTTTGCCAGACGGCAGGTGACGGAATTCCCACGGCTACGGCCACACACAATACAGGACAGGGTGCTCTCGGGGGGGTGGATGGGAGTGGGGAAGATCTCGGAAACTTACCAGGTGATGCAGGAGGAGGAGGAGGCCTCGGTGGTGGAGGTAAAAGGTAAGTGGGAGGAGTTTGGAGAGGAAAGTGAGGAAGGGACATGGGCAGACGCCCTGGGGAGGGTGAACTGTTCCTCATCTTGCGCGAGGCTCAGCCTCATACAGTTTAAGGTGCTGCACAGGGCACACACACCGGGACAAGGATGAGTCGGTTTTTTTGGGGTGAGGACAGGTGTGTTAGGTGCTCAGGGAGCCCAGCAAACCACACCCATATGTTCTGGGCATGCCCAGTGCTGGAGGAATTTTGGAAGGGTGTAGCAAGGACGGTGTCGAGGGTGGTAGGATCCAGGGTCAAGCCGGGCTGGGGCTCACAATATTTGGGGTGGCAGAGGAGCTGGGAATGCAGGAGGAGAAAGAGGCCGGAATTCTGGCCTTTGCGTCCCTGGTAGCCCGGCGGAGGATTCTTCTTCAGTGGAAGGATGCGAGGCTGCCAAGCGTGGAATCCTGGATCGACGATATGGCGGGGTTTATTAAGTTGGAGAGGGTGAAATTCGCCTTGAGAGTGTCGGTACAAGGGTTCTTTAGGTGGCGGCAACCGTTCTTAGACTTGCTGGCAGAGCGGGAGACATTGGTCAATGGCAGCAGCAACTCGCGGGGGGCACTTTATTTTTTTGTTTTTGTTATTTACACTGGAGGGTCTGAGGGGTTGTATATACTTGTTGTATTAAGTCGGGGTGTTAATGTTAATTTATTATTTATGTACAGGGGGAGGGGGATATGGAGGGTTGTTTTTCTGGACTGTGTTTTGTACTTAACCCTGGTGGGTTTCTTTTTCATTTTGTTGTTGATATTTTATGAAAACCTTTAATAAAAATTTTTAAAAGTAAAATAAAATAATTGTGGGAGGGTTAATGATGATGTGATTAGGCAAGAATTAGGAAGCATAAGATGGGAACAGAAACTGTCAGGGAAAAGTACAAATGAAAAGTGGAGCTTGGTCAAGGAACAAATACTGCGTGTCCTTGATAGGTATGTCCCTGTCTGGCAGGGAGCAAATGGCCATGAGAGGGGACCATGGTTCACAAAAGAGGTTGAATGTCTTGTCAAGAGGAAAAAGGAAGCGTATGTAAGGATGAGAAAACAAGGTTCAGTAGGGTCGCTTGAGGGTTAGAAGGTAGCAAGGAATGAGCTTAAAAAAGGACTTAGGAGAGCTAGGAGGGGGCATGAGAAGTCCTTGGCGGGTCGGATCAAGGAAAAGCAAAAGTCTTTTTACTCTTCTGTGAGAAATAAAAGAATGACCAGGGTCAGGTTAGGGCCGGTCAAGGACAGTAGTGGGAACTTCTGTGTGGCATCAGAAGAGATAGGAGAAGCGTTGAATGAATACTTTTCTTCAGTATTCACCGAAGAGAGGGGCTATGCTATTTGTGATTTTTATCAATGACTTGGAGGAGGGGGCTGAAGGGTGGGTCAGTAAATTTGCTGATGACACCAAGATTGGTGGAGGAGTGGATGAGGTGGAGGCTGTTGTAGGCTGCAAAGAGACATTGATATGATGCAGAGCTGGGCCGAAAAATGGCAGATGGAGTTGCGAGGTGATTCATTTTGGTCGGACAAATTTGAATGCGGATTACAGGGTCAACGGCAGGGTTCAGAGGAATGTGGAGGAACAGAGAGATCTTGGGGTTCATGTCCACAGATCTCTGAAGGTTGCCACTCAAGTGGACAGAGCCGTGAAGAAGACCTATAGTGTGTTTGTGTTTATTAACAGGGTCTTGAGTTTAAGAGCCGTGGGGTTATGCTGCAATTTACACGACCCTGATGAGACCACATTTGAAATATTGTGTGCAGTTCTGGTCACCTCATTTTTGGAAGGATGTGGAAGTATTGGAAAGGGTGCAGAGGAGATTTCCCAGGATACTGCCTGGATTGGAGGGTAGGTTTATGAGGAAAGGTTGATGGATCTAGAGCTTTTCTCATAGGAGCGAAGGAGGATGAGAGGCGACTTAATGGAGGTTTATAAGATGATGAGGGGGATAGATAGAGCGGACGTTCTGAGACTATTTCCTCGGGAGGATGTAGCTGTTACAAGGGGGCATAACTATAAGGTTTGGGGTGGGAGATATAGGAGGGATGTCCGAGGTAGTTTCTTTACTCAGAGAGTGGTTAGAGTGTGGAATGGACTGCGTGCTGTGATAGTGGAGTCGGACATTTAGGAACTTTCAAGCGGTTATTGGATAGGCACATGGAGCACACCAGAATGACAGGGAGTGGGATAGTTTGCTCTTGGTTTCGGACAAAGCCCGGCACAACATCGAGGGCCGAAGGGCCTGTTCTGTGCTGTACTGTTCTATGTTCTAACAACACCAGGTTCAAGTCCCACAGGTGGTGCTTCGAAACAAACCTTTTGGACTTTAACCTGGTGTTGTAAGACTTCTTACTGTGCTCACCCTAGTCCAACGGTGGCATCTCCACATCATCTCTGTGATATATAACACATTTTACTGCTCAGTAACAGGTGTTGGAGAGTGTGCGAGTGTGTGTTTTATCCTCACTGTCGGTCTATCATATACAACATATTTTGCTGCTCCCTGCTCAGTTGCTGGAGTGTGTGAGTATGTGAGAGTGGCGAGAGTGTGTTTTACCCTCACTGTCCCCCTGAGACATACAATGCATATTTAACTGCTTACTGCTCAGTGTCTGGTGTGTGTGAGAGAGCATGAGTGTGTGTGAGAGATAGTGCCTGTATGAGAGTGTGAAGGTGTGATTTGCCCTCATTGTTTCTCCGTGATATATGATGCTTACTGGCGTGTGTGAGAGTGTGTGTGAGTGAGAGAGTGTGTGAGATCTCTCAGTGATGTCTAACACATTGTAATATTCAGTTAACGGTGTGTGTGTGTGTGAGAGAGAGAGTGTGAGCAGAAGTGTGTGTGTGGGTGTCAGTTTTCTCCTCACTGTCTCTGTGATATATAATGCATATATTAGTGTCTGCTGCTCAGTCACTGATATGTTTCAGAGTGGGTGTGCGTGAGAGAGAGCGGGTGTGCGAGAGAGAGAGCGGGTGTGCATGAGGAGAGTGGGTGTGTGTGAGAGCGGGTGTGCTTGAGAGAGAGCGGGTGTGCGTGAGAGAGAGCGGTTGTGCGTGAGAGAGAGCGGTTGTGCGTGAGAGAGAGCGGGTGTGCTTGAGAGAGAATGGGTGTGCTTGAGAGAGTGGGTGTGCGAGCCTGTGAGTCTATGTGTATTTAACCCTCATTGTCTCTCTTTGATATATAACACATATTTTGCTGCTCAGTTACTGGGGTGTGTGGTGAGTGTGTGAGAGAGAGAGCGAGAATGTATTTGACCATCACTGTCTCTGTGATATGTGATGCATATTTTACTGCTCACTGCTCAGTTACTGTTGTGAGAGTGTGTGAATATGAGAGTATGTGAATATGAGAGTGTGTGTGAGAGAATGTGTCAGTGTGTGTTTGGGAGTGTCTGAGTGGGAGAAATAGTCTGTGTGAGTGTGTGTGTTTTACCTTCATTGTCTCGGTGATAAAAAACACATATTTTACTGCTCAGTTACTGGTGTGTGAATGTGTGTTTTACCCCCACTGACCCTCTGCGATATAAAACGCATATTTAACTGCTTACTGCTCAGTGACTAGTGTGTATGTGAGAGAGAGTCTGTGAGAGAAGGAGCAAGAGTGAGAGAGAGAGCGTGAGTGTGTGGGAGAGTTAGTGTTTGCCAGACAAATAGAGTGAGAGTGTGTGTTTTACCCTCACTGTCTCTCTGTGATATATAATGCATATTTTTCCGCTCAGTTACTGGTGTGAGTGTGTGAATGAGATAGTGTACGAGTGTGTGAGAGAGAGAATGTGTGTGAGAGAAGTAAATATGAGTTATATAGCATAAAGAGACAGTGAGGGTAAAGACACACTCACTCTCAACACTCACTATCTCTCGCACACACTCTCTCTCACACACACAGACCTGTAACTGAGCAGGAAGCATAAGAATATTCATTATATATCACAGACAGTGAGGTTACTACACACACTCATGGATAGATAGTCCCAAAAGACGTGCTATTAGGTAATTTGGACATTCTGAATTCTCCCTCCGTGTACATAGAACATAGAACATAGAAAATACAGCACAGAACAGGCCCTTCGGCCCACGATGTTGTGCCGAACCTTTGTCCTAGATTAATCATAGATTATCATTGAATTTACAGTACAGAAGGAGGCCATCCGGCCCTTTGAGTCTGCACCGGCTCTTGGAAAGAGCACCATACCCAAACTCAACACCTCCACCCAACACCAAGGGCAATTTGGACATTAAGGGCAATTTATCATTGGCCAATTCACCTAACCCGCACATCTTTGGACTGTGGGAGGAAACCGGAGCACCCGGAGGAAACCCACGCAGACACGGGGAGGACGTGCAGACTCCGCACAGACAATGACCCAAGCCGGAATCGAACCTGGGACCATGGAGCTGTGAAGCAATTGCGCTATCCACAATGCTACCGTGCTGCCCTTAAGAACAAATAAATCTACACTATATCATTTTACCGTCATCCATGTACCTATCCAATAGCTGCTTGAAGGTCCCTAATGTTTCCGACTCAACTACTTCCACAGGCAGTGCATTCCATGCCCCCACTACTCTCTGGGTAAAGAACCTACCTCTGATATCCCTCCTATATCTTCCACCTTTCACCTTAAATTTATGTCCCCTTGTAATGGTTTGTTCCACCCGGGGAAAAAGTCTCTGACTGTCTACTCTATCTATTCCCCTGATCATCTTATAAACCTCTATCAAGTCGCCCCTCATCCTTCGCCGCTCTAATGAGAAAAGGCCTAGCACCCTCAACCTTTCCTCGTAAGACCTATTCTCCATTCCAGGCAACATCCTGGTAAATCTTCTTTGCACCTTTTCCAGAGCTTCCACATCCTTCCTAAAATGAGCCGACCAGAACTGTACACAGTACTCCAAATGTGGCCTTACCAAAGTTTTGTACAGCTGCATCATCACCTCACGGCTCTTAAATTCAATCCCTCTGTTGATGAACGCGAGCACACCATAGGCCTTCTTCACAGCTCTATCCACTTGAGTGGCAACTTTCAAAGATGTATGAACATAGACCCCAAGATCTCTCTGCTCCTCCACATTGCCAAGAACTCTACCGTTAACCCTATATTCCGCATTCATATTTGTCCTTCCAAAATGGACAACCTCACACTTTTCAGGGTTAAACTCCATCTGCCACTTCTCAGCCCAGCTCTGCATCCTATGTCTCTTTGCAGCCGACAACAGCCCTCCTTACTATCCACAACTCCACCAATCTTCGTATCGTCTGCAAATTTACTGACCCACCCTTCAACTCCCTCATCCAAGTCATTAATGAAAATCACAAACAGCAGAGGACCCAGAACTGATCCCTGCGGTACGCCACTGGTAACTGGGATCCAGGCTGAATATTTGCCATCCACCACCACTCTCTGACTTCTATCAGTTAGCCAGTTCGTTATCCAACTGGCCAAATTTCCCACTATCCCATGCCTCCTTACTTTCTGCATAAGCCTACCATGGGGAACTTTATCAAATGCCTTACTAAAATTCATGTACACTACATCCACTGCTTTACCTTCATCCACATGCTTGGTCACCTCCTCAAAGAATTCAATAAGATTTGTAAGGCAAGACCTACCCCCCACAAATCCGTGCTGACTATCCCTAATCAAGCAGTGTCTTTCCAGATGCTCAGAAATCCTATCCTTCAGTACCCTTTCCATTACTTTGCCTACCACCGAAGTAAGACTAACTGGCCTGTAATTCCCAGGGTTATCCCTAGTTCCTTTTTTGAACAGGGGCACGACATTCGCCACTCTCCAATCCCCTGTACCCAAACAGGTGCCAGAATGTGGTGACTAGGGAATTTTCACAGGAACTTCATTGCCGTGTTAATGGAAGCCTACTTGTGACAATAAAGATTATTAGAAGATAGAGTCATATTAACCTCAATGTCTCTCTGCGATATATAATGAATATTTTACTGCTTACTGTTCAGTTACTGGTGTGTGGGTGTGTGAGCGAGAGTGTGTGAGTATATTAGTGACTGTGTGTGTGTTTATTCTTACTGTTCAGTTACCGGCGTGTGAGAGAGAGTGTGTGCGAGTTTTATCCTTAATGTCTCTCCATGATACATATCACATATTTTAATACTTACTGCTCAGTTACTGGTGTGTGAGAGTGAATGGGTGTGTGTGAGAGAGAGTGAGAGAGAGGAGAGAGAGACAGAGTTGATATTTAATGATTATTGTACCACTGTTACTGGTGAGTGAGAGTGTGTGCGAGTTTTATCCTTAATGTCTCTCCATGATATATATCACATATTTTAATACTTACTGCTCAGTTACTGGTGTGTGAGAGTGAATGGGTGTGTGAGAGAGAGAGAGAGGAGAGAGAGAGGAGAGAGAGACAGAGTTGATATTTAATGATTATTGTACCACTGTTGCTGGTGAGTGAGTGTGTGAGTGAAAGTGTGAGTTTTATGCTCAGTGTTTCTATGAAATAAAACATATCTTACTGCTCAGTCATTGTTGTGTTAATGCGTTAGACATATTTAACTGCTTCCTGACTGGTATGTGTGTGAGTGAGAGTGACTGAGTGTGTGTGAAAGAGAGTCTGTGCGTGTGTATGAGAGAGGGAGCATCTGTGTGTGAGAGATAGCGTGTGTGTGAGACAGTGTGCGAGTGTGTGTTTTTCTGTGATATATAACAAATATTTTACAGCTTACTGCTCAATTAATGTGTGTGTGGGAGAGCATGAGTGAGATAGTGTGTGTGAGAGGGAGGGAGTGTGGGTGAGATTTTTATCCTCACTGTCTCTCTATGAAATAGACACATATTTTACAGCGTACTGCTCAGTTAATGGTGTGTGTGAGTGCCAGTGTGTGTGTGAGAGAGATTGAGTGTAAGTTTTATCCTCACTGCCTCTCTGTGATGTATTACACATACTTTACTGCTTATGGCTCAATTCCTGGTGTGAGAGAGTGTGTGTGAGAGGGTGAGTCTGTGAGCATGTGTGAGGGATGGTGAATGTGTGTGAGAGCAACAGGGTGAAAAGTGGATGTGCTGCTGATGGGCAGCAGGGTGGCACAGTGGTTAGCACTGCTGCCTCACAGCACCAGAGGCTGGGTTTGATTCTGATCTCAGGCGCCTGTCTGTGCGGAGTTTGGGTTTCCTCCGGGTGCTCCAGTTTCCTCCCACAGTCCAAAGATGTGCAGGTTAGGTGGATTCAATATGCTAAACTGTCCCTTGGTAGGGTTACAAGGAGATGGTGGGAGATTGGTCTTCGGGTAGCATGCTCATTCAAAAGGTCAATGCAGACTCGATGGGTTGAATGGCCTCCTTCTGCACTGTAGGGTTTCTATGAGAGAGAGTGTTTTACCCCCCCCCCCCCACCCCATCCCCTTTGATACACTTTGTCCCGAGTGCTAAATCTATCTGTTTCTTAAAAAGGGCAGCACGGTAGCATTGTGGATAGCACAATTGCTTCACAGCTCCAGAGTCCCAGGTTCGATTCCGGCTTGGATCACTGTCTGTGCGGAGTCTGCACATCCTCCCCGTATGTGCGTGGGTTTTCTCCGGGTGCTCAGGTTTCCTCCCAAAATCCAAAGATGTGCAGCTTAGGTGGATTGGCCATGATAAATTGCCCTTAGTGTCCAAAATTTCCCTTAGTGTTGGGTGGGGTTACTGGGTTATGGGGATAGGGTGGAGGTGTGGGATTAAGTAGGATGCTCTTTCCAAGAGCTGGTACAGGCTCGATGGGCTGAATGGCCTCCTTCTGCACTGTAAATTCAATGATTAAAAAAAAGACTCTCACTGATTCTCTCTGATTTATAACAAATATTTTACTGCTGACAGCACACACACACTCTCTCCCTCTCACACACACACACTCCAGTCACTGAGCAGTAATCAATTAAATATGCAATATATACCACAGAGATACAGCGAGGGTAAAACATGCACTCACTCTCTCACTCACACTCACTCAGTCACACAGCAGTAACTGAGCAGTAAGTTGTAAAATATGTGTTATACATCATAGAGAGACAGTGAGGGTAAAGCACACACACTCACATATTTTACAGCTTACTGCTCAGTTACTGCTGTGTGACTGAGTGAGAGAGTATGAGTGAGAGAGTATGCGTGAGAGAGTGAGTGCATGTTTTACCCTCACTGTATCTCTGTGGTATATATTGCATATTTAATTGATTACTGCTCAGTGACTGGTGTGTGTGTGTGAGAGAGGGAGAATGTGTGTGTGTGTGAGAGAGAGAGTGTGAGTGAGTGTGTATTAACCTCACAGTCTCTCTGTGATGTACAATTAATATATTCTTGATTACTGCTCAGTTATTGATTTGTGAGTGTGTGGGAGAGACAGTGCGTGGGTGTGTGTGAGAGAGAGTGTGTGAGAGACAGAGTGTGAGTGAGTGTGTATAAACCTCTCTGTTTCTGTGTGCGATATATGACTTATTTTACTGCTTAATGCTCAGTTATTGGTGTGTGTGTGAGTTTCACCCTCAGACTCCCTGTGATATTCACAGCATATATAGTGCTTCCTGCTAAGTTACTTGTGAGTGGGCATGTGCATGAGAAAACGCGAGTGTGTGTTTTACCCTCACTGTCTATTTATGATATATGGCATATTTTACTGCTTCTTGCTCAGTTGTTGGTGTCTGAATGTGTGAGTGTGTTCTCCACGGTAGCTGTCTGTCTCTGTTATGGGTCAAGTGTTAGGGGGGAAATTAATTTGACTCACTAACACGCTGTCTCTGTGCTTGCATTTGTAGCTGTATGTCTCTGTTATAGGATTCTGGGTTTAATCTCTATCTGTAATATTATTTACAGATACACGAGAGGACAGGTAATCTCAGTCTGTCCACCTCTCTGATGTGCAAGATTTTACTGTGTTTTCTGTACTTGTCAATATCTGTTTTGTGAGTTAAGGGTGAACATTCTGTTCAGTATTAATCCTCCATTATTACTTTTAGTGATAACATTGATATGTTAAATGATCTATTTCCATGTCTGTTTCATGAGAATGACACTGTACCATTATATCTGAGATTGTGTGAGATATTTGGATGGGAATTTTATATTTTGTTTTGGGAGGTGTCTCGGTAGAAGTTTATGATTATTTCTGCACTTTTCAATAAGCTGTACTATCCGACCTTTTACTTGTACCAAAGGTTCACAACTTGTGAGATGAAAGGATGGCCTGACAATTTGATAAGTGCCCTTTGGAGAACAATTTAAATGTATCATTTTTCTGTTAATGCCTTATTCAAGTGCTTTGCTTCTGATATATTTTAAACTAAGAAAGTTACAAAAAAGTGCCAATGGATGCTTACACATTGATTGCTGAATCTATAGCCTAATTAATACTATACTGATTACTTTACAGATGAAACGCTGTTGTCAAAAGTTGATCCAACATTCCATGAGAGAGTAGGGGTGAATCGTGGAAAATTATCCCACCTGCCCTCTCGTGTATCTGTAAATAATATTTACATTTTCTCCAGACGTCCAGATCTACTTGAATTTCTTCAGTTGGATAATGAGGACATTACACACATTTCAATATTTACATTACAATTCTTCTCAAAATATTTACATCAGTCATGTTCCACCCTGTAAAGCTTCAATAATTTTAAACATTTAGTGTTAATCACACATACGAGGTGGATTTTACACAGTTACCAGCCCCTCTTTAGTGTTAATCACACAGACCCGGGGTTTTACCCGGTTACCAGCCTCTCGGTGTACATTTGCTGCAAGAACTTACACAGTGGCCTTTCCCCATTGTGCCTTGGTGCCGGGTACCCCAAGCTTGAGTGCGTCCCTCAGCACGTAGTCCTGGGCTTTGGAATGTGCCAGTCTGCAACACTCAGTCGAGGCCAATTCTTTACCCTGGAAGATCAACAGGTTACGGGCAGACCAAAGAGAGTCTTTCACCGAGTTTATGATCCTCCAGCAGCAGTTGATGTTTGTCTCAGTGTGTACCTGGGAATAGCCCGTAGAGCACAGATTCCTGTGTCACAGAGCTGCTCGGGCTGAACCTGGACAAATCCCACTGCATCTCTCAAACAAAAAACAATACAGCACAGGAGCAGGACCTTCGGCCGTCCAAACCTGTACCGGTCATGATACCAAACTTTGCCAAAACCCTCAGCACTTCCTTGTGCCGTATCCCTCTCTACACACCCGATCCATGTGTTTGTCAAGATGAATTTTGACCGCCGTAATGTAGCTGCTTCCACAACCTCCCCTGGCAACGCGGTCCATGCTCTCCCCACTGTCTGTGTAAAAAAACCTGCCTCGCACATCCTCTGTAAACTTTACCCTGTACACCTTAAATCTATGCCCCCTGGTGACTGGCCCCTCCACCCTGGGAAAGATTGCCTGCCCATTCACTCTATCCATGCCGCTCATAATTTGGTCGGCCTTTATCAGATCACACCTCCGTCTTTCTAATGAAAACAGTCCTAGTCTATTCGGCCTCTCCATAAAGCTCACTTTCCAGACCAGGCAACAGCCTGTTAAACCTCCTCTGCATCCTCTCCAAAGCCTGCACAGCCTTCTGGTAAGATGGCGGCCAGAATTGTGCACAATATTCCAAGTGCGTCCTTACCAAGGTTCTATACAGCTGTAGCATAACTTGCCAGTTTTTATACTTAATGCCCCGTCCAATGAAAGCTGGCATTCCGTCTGCTTTGTTGACGACCTTGTCCACTTCCGTTGCCACCTTCAAAGATCTGTGGACCTGCGTGTCCAGATCTCTCCGACTTTCTATATTCCTAAGAGTTTTGCCATTTACGGTATATTTCCCCTCTTATGTTAAACCTACCAAAATGCATTACCTCCCGTTTGTCCAGATTAAACTCCATTTGCCATTTCTCTGCCCAAGTCTCCATCCTATGTATGTCCTGCTGTATCCTCTGACAATCCTCAACACTCTCTGCCACTCCCACCAACCTTGGTGTCATCCATGAACTTTCACTCTCCAGACCTTATTTGGAAAGGCACATTCCACATGGAGGTGAGTGACTGTTTCGCGCCCCCCCTCCCCCAGCCACTTCGAGGGCAGCGTGTGACGGCGTTGAGACTTCGGGAGTGCAGGAAGGATCTGCCGGGAGAGTCCTGCTCACCACCAGCCAAGCTGGGGCTTGGTGCTTGTTTGAAAGTTCTGGTGATGAGATGATCTGCCAGATGCCTCAGAGTCCCCTCAGGGGAACCATCTGACATGATCCACCGTCTCTTTTTCCCTAAGGGCCTCGAGGACATTACATGCAGACCACTGCTTGATCGCCTTGTGGTCAAAGGTGTTTTCCTGAACAAATGTTTCCATGAGGGACAGGTGTTACCACACGGTCCAACTACCAGAGCATCCTGAGGCAATGAGGCCAGACCCATCGTTGTAACACCGGGGACAGGTAGAACCTCAGTACGTAGTGACACTTGGTGTTTGTGTACCGGGGGTACATGCACAGCTTGATGTAGTCACACACAAAGGTGGACATCAGGGGGAGACCGGCCTTGTGTATGTTTCCCCCTCCATTATCCAGAGATTTGTACATGCTGTCCCTTCTGTTTGTATATGGGTCCCTGTGATCTCCAGATGAACCTGATGACTCGGGTGACTGCTGCGCGCAGGACAGGGGAATGGGCCAGACCTGCGCCACGTCCAGCAACACCGAGATCCTTCCCATATAATTACTACAGTGCAGGAGGCCATTCAGTCCATCGAGTCCACAGCGACTCTCTGAAAGATCAAACCTACCCAGGCCCACTCCCTCGCAACTCCACCTAACACACACACCGAGACACAAAGGGCTAATTTAGCATGGCCAATCCACCGAACCTGCGTATCTTTGACTGTGGGAGGAAACCCACACAGACACAGAATGTTAGGGTCAGAGTGAACCAGGGTCCCTGGCGCTGTGAGGCAGCAGTGCTGACCACTGTGCAGCCCATCATGTTGCAGTTTGTACGTGTTGTTCAGCGCGCTCTTTTCACTTCTGTTTGGAATATAAAATGTGGGTTGGAGCAGGCAGGAGGAGGAGCTGGCTGATCAAAGACATTTCACTGCTCCCTCTGTCACTCAGTCTGCTCCCCGCCCCTCTCTCTCAGTCAGGTCGGGGCGGGCTGTATAATAAAGGAAAGAGCAGCAGCTCGTCTCTCATTCAGCAGCGATTTGACTGAACAAGCATCATGTCTGGCAGAGGGAAAGGAGGCAAAGGACTGGGCAAAGGCGGAGCAAAGCGGCACCGCAAAGTGCTTCGTGATAACATCCAGGGCATCACCAAACCAGCAATCCGCCGCCTGGCTCGCCGTGGCGGCGTCAAGCGCATCTCGGGTTTGATCTATGAGGAGACTCGCGGGGTGCTGAAGGTTTTCCTGGAGAATGTGATCAGGGACGCGGTCACCTATACTGAACACGCCAAGCGCAAGACCGTCACCGCCATGGATGTGGTTTACGCTCTCAAACGCCAGGGCCGCACTCTCTATGGATTCGGCGGCTGAGGAAATCCATTTGACAATTTAACAAAACCCAAAGGCTCTTTTCAGAGCCGCCCAAATCCTCACATTGAGAGCACTGACCTTAGAATGGCAGCAGAATAACACATTGAGCTGGTTTAAGAGTAAGGACATTGCAATGAGAGCGGGAATTAATTCTGAAACTCCGCAAACCCATTGCAGGGCCTGCCCGCTAAAACTGCCGTCCCCCGGTAAATACCAACCATACAGGGGAAGCTCATTCCAGCCGGAAGCCTCTGGGAAATTCTCACAAACACGGCACTCAGCGGATCGAGAACAGGTCACCCTTTTTCAGATAAAGTGAGTGGCTCTGAAAAGAGCCTTTGTGTTATTAGATTAAAGAATGGTCGCTTCACTTCTTGCCGGCGCCAGCGCTGCTTTTCTTGGGCAGCAGCACGGCCTGGATATTAGGCAGCACCCCGCCCTGAGCGATGGTCACCCCTCCCAGCAGCTTGTTGAGCTCCTCGTCGTTGCGGACGGCCAACTGCAGGTGCCTGGGGATGATGCGGGTCTTCTTGTTGTCCCGGGCCGCGTTGCCGGCCAGCTCGAGGATTTCAGCGGTCAGATACTCGAGCACAGCAGCCAGATAGACCGGGGCTCCGGCCCCCACACGCTGCGCATAGTTGCCCTTTCTCAGGTGCCTGTGAACACGGCCCACCGGGAACTGCAGTCCAGCCCGGGAGGAGCGAGACTTGGCCTTGGCCCGAGCTTTACCGCCGGTCTTTCCTCTTCCAGACATTGTCAAATCTCACAAACACTTTCACACAGAATGAGGAAACCCGCCCACATTCACTTCTCTTATAACTTCAGGAGGAATGGCGGTGCACACATTGCTGATTGGTTATCTGAACAACATTGTGGAGCCTGGCACAAACTGACCAATCAGATGTCTGTTTGAAGCACCAATCAGGAGACTCTACGGTGCTGAGGGCGGAAAGTTTGGGCGCCAAATGTTCAGATTCCAACCGAAAAGCTTAAAAGAGGGCGAAAACATAAGAGATAAAATTGAACAGGGACCGTAAAACATGTGAATAAATCACTGTGTTTTGAGTATAAGATTGTTGGATTCTCTCTCTTTCCCGAGTCTCCAGTTTCCCTTTATCTGTCAGTTTCTGATTTCGGGTTTTCTCTCTAACAGAACAAACCCAAAATAAATTAAAGCAAAATAATGCGGATGCTGCAAATGTGAATTAATGAGAAAATGCTGGATAAACTCAGCATGTCTGGGAGCATCTGTGGAGAGAAACGTTTAGGATCTGTAGAAGGGACGTTTAGATCCGAAACGTTAACTGTCTCCACAGGTTTAGTCCGGCTGCTGTTTAAAACGCTCTCAGCCGTCGGCTGTGTCTATTTTAGAGCCATCTGCAAACAATCACATTTGTTCCCATTGCAGACTGCTTCCGCTTCCTCAGTGTTAAAAGTGGAGTGAGCAGTTTGGAGCAAGTGTTAGTATTGAAATGGAGTTTTCCCACCACCGGGGTGCTCCAAATAAACTGATCGATTATTGAGAGTAACCCTGAACATAAATGCAAAGGGAGGTTTTGGATTTCTCTTCTCTCCAAATCCAGCTACAGCGCCGAGTATGAACGAGTCAGAGGCCAAAGCGTCACCGAGCAGTCACTAAATGATGGGACTTTGTAAACAACGTATAAAGATCGACAGGACGATAACTCGACATTACACAGTTGTTGATGCAGTGAAACGCTATTAAAACAGATCTGGCTTTTCATAATAGAAATAAACCAGTAAATTAAAATATGATAGTTTGGCTGCTTTCCAGAAGTCGTGAGTGGCTCTTAAAAGAGCCGTTGGGTTTTGATGAGTTTGAGAACAGTTTTACTTGGAGCTGGTGTACTTGGTCACCGCCTTTGTCCCTTCCGACACGGCGTGCTTGGCCAGTTCCCCGGGCAGCAGCAGGCGCACGGCGGTCTGGATCTCCCGGGAGCTGATGGTTCTGCGCTTGTTGTAATGGGCCAGGCGGGAAGCCTCACCCGCGATGCGCTCGAAAATATCGTTGACGAAGGAGTTCATGATGCTCATGGCCTTGGAGGAGATGCCGGTGTCGGGGTGAACCTGCTTCATCACTTTGTAGATGTAGATGGAGTAACTCTCCTTCCTCGACCTTCGCCGCTTCTTGCCGCCCTTTACTGCCGGTTTCTTAATGACTTTCTTGGCTCCCTTCTTGGAAGCTGGTTTCGATGTTGGTTTCTTCTCGTCAGCCATCGTCAATATCACCCAGAAATAAAGCAAACCCCTTCCGAGCGCTGATTAAATAGACAGAGCCTCACATCTATGCTAATGAGGAATGGGGAAAGGAATGATTGTGATTGGACATTGTGAGAATGAGGACAGCCAGTTATGTTCTGCTTATTCGACTGGAGATGTAAACAGACCAATCACATTTAGGAATTTCCACCAATCAGAAACCGTCTTACTACAAACAGGAAATACATGTCAGAAAGAATGTCTCCAGTCCCATTTTGTCAGTGTGTAAAGATTCACCGGGAAATGTCACCTAGTTGTCGGTGAGAGGGACCCTTCACCACAGAGAGAATGTGCGGGAGTGCGGGATTTACTCACTGTCTGATACAGTGTGTGTGTGAGTATTACTCTAGCTGAGGCCTAACCAATGTTTTATACAGTTCCTGCATAACCTGCCTTTTCTTAAACTCTGTGCCTCGGCTAATAGAGACAAGGATACCATAGGCCCGGAGGTTTCAAGCTCAGGGTCGTGACCTTTGGGTGGATCTCAGGAAGGTTTCAGGAGGGTGGTAGTTATCCAGATCGCGGAAGGAATGGCCAATGGTCACGACTAGTGTTTACAAATGCCAACCATGATGGACGTTTGAGATTGTCGGCCAATCCGCGCATGCGTCTCTTATCAAGTAGTGCGCAGGCCTGGAGCCCAGCAAGTTGGACTGGCTCCTCCTGATGTCAGTGCGCTGTCCCGGGCCAGTTTTATTCAGCAAATTCTGGAGTCCTCCCACCGGAGGCGGCGCCAGCGAGCAGGTCACACGACCCGTACGCTGACATCACGTGTTCTGGGCCCGAGAGAGATTCCTCCATTTTGCAGCTGC